>NW_026643158.1:0-250277 GCF_028828155.1 Penicillium subrubescens | reverse complement strand
CGGTAGCGGTTCACCCTAGCGGTTTAGCGGTAGCGGTTCAGGCTTAGTCGCCCTAACCCTAGGGTTATAGGCTACCTATCACTGACCGCGGGTACTACCTACCCTAACTGCACGAGACTGGGTCTTAATATAAAGTCCCATAGTAGCACTTAGTTTTAACTAAACGACGCTTAGAACTATACATAATGTTCCTTTAGAGTAAAGGTATACATGTGCTTGTTGGATTTACGCTATAAGCATACATCCTACGTATACACGAAGCGTTCGTGCTGGTCGATCCAATACCACTATGATAAAAGGATAACGAACGTGCAATAGAGATGGGTCACTAGCAAATAGGTCGAATAGTGGAGGGTCAACTTTGTTTAATCACATTTTCCTTGAGCTCTATGCGTGAGTGAAAAGTCCGTCAAACTCAACACAAATCGTGTGAGTCTTATTTTATTTAACTAGGAATGTAGGTAGTATTTATAACTTTCGGTGCGTAGCAGAATATCACAGGAAAACGGTTATAAAAATCCGAAATAATAGAAGTTAGAATATACTGCCGACGCGGAACCTATAACCGAACTATATTTCAAAGCCCCTCTTCCCTTAGGCCCCTGCCATCTGCCGAAATACCAAGTCCGCCACTGCAATCGCTCGCGATGCCGCCTCCCCGAACACTTCCTGTTCCTCGCCAAGCCATAACATATATCCCGCCTCGTCGTCCGCTACATGTCCGCCACCCAGTGTGTCAAGGTACTGTGCAACCCAACTCTTGTTCTGGAAGACCGCCCAGCAACTGGGCATAACCAGGTCTCGGAATTGGCATCCCCCGGCTCCTAATCGGTCACACACTGCCTGCGGGTTAAAGCATCGGTAGCAACTGCTATACTGTCGGAACCATCCCCCACGTCCTTGTCCCTGGGACTGTGCCTCCCGCTTAGCGTCGAAAAACCGAAACCGCTCCGGGTTCACGCATCCCGCAAGCCCATGCCGTGCGTGCCCGACTTGACCAGATGCGACCCGCGGGAGATGGTAGCAGATCATACATACTCCGCGCCACGTTTCTAGACACCCAATATAGTCCGCTAATCCACGTGCTTGTTCCTGAATCCGAGTCTGAAGGAGCTCCGCCCCGGCCTGTAAATCTCCAAGATCATCATCCCCGTCCGTCTCCTCTAGACGCTGCCTAGGTCCCACAGACGGACTGGCCGGTAGTTGGACCGCACTAGCATCCCGACACCGATCGCACATAGGGGCCTCTCGCGTGCAGGGACTACCGTCACCATCGAGGAAATGAGATAGCTCCAACACTCGACAGCCAATGGCCCCGATATAACTCTGTATTGCCGCCTCAGCGCCGTCCAGTGGTCGTGCATTTCGCTGACTTGTCGTGGCCTTCCACTGTGCGGGAATTAAAACAATCGATTGCCCTCCAGCTCCGTCCCGTCCAAGTCGCCCAACCTCCTGCGCAAAGTCGATAGCACTCCAAGGTACCCCAACATGCACTACCCACCGGACTGCCGGATGGTCAATGCCCATGCCAAACGCAGACGTAGCCACAATATAAGAAGGTTCCCCGGCTCGCCATTGCTGAAGGACTTCAGCCTTCTCCTCGACGCTGCCAGACGTAGAGTGATACACCGGAGCATCGATCATCTGAGCAACCTCCTCAGCCACATCCTTCAGGCTGCAGTAAATAATAGCACGCGTGTCAACCGCCAGGCCTCGAATAACATCTTGGATTCCAGGGACAGCAAATTCACGAACAAAATCACGCTTCGGAGGGCAACGGCTGACGTGGAAATATATATCCCGCCGCATCGTAAGGCTGCGAACCATCCGCGCACCACGTAACAACATCGCCTGCTCGAATTCAGGAACCATAGACGGTGGCATGGTGCCCGTCAGAAATATCATTTGTACCGCTAATTTCCGGAGCATAGGCAGAAGCCCCATTGCAGCCCGATACGACACCGCTGTGATAGCGAGGTGGCACTCGTCAAACACCACCCGGTCCAGTTCGTTTGCGACATGCAACCGAGTTAAGAAACCGCGGAATCGATGTGTCACGGCTTGCTCAACCGCAACCATGATCAGTGGACAGGAATATAACCGATCCGGATCCGAGTCTGCCTCCCACACATGCGCCTCGATGCCAGCCTCGGCGCATCGCCGTCGCATCTCGGCTTTTAACACCACAAGGGGCAGGATAACTACTGTCGTTCCAGCACCAGGGAGCTGACAGGGAAGGAGATATAGCAGGCTCTTGCCTTCGCTAGTCCTGAGGATCGCTAAGACCTGGCCACTGCCCGCCAGGATATACTCCATCGCCTGCTGCTGCCCACTGCTTCGATACTGCGCATTCGTGCCATACATCCGCTGAAGCACCTCCATCGCTTGGTCCATACGCCATTGCCGCCGAGTCCGAGCAGGAGCCTCCCGTCGCGCGATGCGCCGTACAATAGGACTCTCCAGCTCCTCGTCCCGGTGTCGCTTGGACGGAGTAATCGATGATTGAATCAGTGCACTGCCTGATCTGCCCCCACTGCTAGCTGCCTTCCTCCAAGGATTGCTAGGATGACTATTCGGGCTCTGGTCCCATTCTCCCCAAACCCACGGCGTTCGAGGCGCAACCGGCCGATGCGACTGGGTGAGCGTAGGCTGGAAATGGATAGGGTCTCGCACGAACTGGTGCTAAAGCTGACTGACGTGTCGAAACTCCTGGAGTCCCGCATCCGTTAACCCGGCCCGAAAGTTCACCGTTCCTCCATAGACACGATTGCCCGTGTGGGGGGTATGGCCGGCCTGCCAGTGGATAGCGTCCGACATGCTACCGAGCGCAGGATCCGTCTCCTCCTCATCTCCACCATCCTCGATCAGCAGGTTCGCCTCGGCGCTTGCGAATTTCCGTCGTGCAATACCCACTGTGATTTGTCGCCAGCCCTGGACATGGATATGTTTCCCTAGGGTAAGCTTCCCTGCATCAACAATAACCCGCGTCATCACATCCGCTCCCCACGGATCCAGGCCCTGACACCATAGGTAGTCAGAGACGGCCCTAGACTCTGGTGTCTCGTGCTGAAGGAACGCTCGGAACGGCTGAATGAGAGCGAGGTACTGGATCACAAGCTGGGCGACTTCCGGGAGGAGGAAACGAACCGGCCATCGAGACGCATTATTCTGGTTCCGGGTCTTGTGGTAGCTAAGGATAAACAGCATCTGCCCGTCATGGAGAAATAGGTCCCGCGTGATTAAGGTAGTATTCCTCCACCGAAGTGCAATAAACTCGGTGCGACGCCCTTGTTGCCCGGAGCCAATAAAAAAAGGGACCATCAGCGCGCGCAGAAACCGCTGCACAGCATCCTCATACTGTTGCACGGTATCGGTGCGTACCTCCCACGTACCCGCGGCGGTCTGCGACCAGAACGTCTGGAATAACGCCTGGGTCTTACCTACCCGAGAGACCAGCCAGTCCTTAAGTGGGTCGAAATACGATGCGTTCCGCGAGTCAGTTAGGAAGGACTGACCCGGCGCGGTAGCATCCCAGTTATCGACAAGGAGTGCGAGGTCAAGACTAGGAATATCACTCGCAGGGCTAGACCGGCCGCTGAGGCATAGCTCCTGTTCAAAAATCCGCCGAGCCTCCGCAATCCCTTCGAAGACGATCCGATGGAGGTCGGAGAGGTGGAAGATCACATCCGACCATACCAGCGTCTCTTCATCAGCATGCCAGCGGAGCTGTGCTGGTGGAACTTCGGTCTGGCCAATCCGGAAGCCGAGTAACCGATTCTCTAGCAATTCCACGACGGGGCCTTCTGTGTCATTCAACAACCACTGATCCCGAATTTCGACGATCATAGCACCAATGTCCGCATCTTGGTTATCACCCGTCTCGGCTAACACCTGGGCAAGTACCACCATCTGACAATCATAGATCAATTGCGATAGAATCGATGTATAGTTCCCGATGAGCATCCACGCGCCTTGCTGATAGCTCCAGAACCGCACGGCTGCATACGACACTAGGACAGAATCGAACTTGCGATGGCGCACAGTGTGTTGAATAACTGCCAGGCTAAACTCGAGAACAGCCCGGTCGAGCCGGTCATAGGAAGCCCCGGTGTCTGCCTCGCCGCTTTGGGGATCTGTTCGACTGGTGAGTTCGCTCGCGGCCTCAGTCACCTCGCACCATGCTTCGAGCTGTCGACTGCTTGGCTGGAAGAGTGTGTCCCGGAGATGGCCTTGCTCAACGACTCGGTCCCAGTAGCAGATCAACCGCTGCCAAGTGTCGATATATTTTCGACGAGACTGCTGGTTCTGTAGTTCAGTGATGGGATCCTGGGAGGTTTCCCTCCGTGTGAAGGTATTCAGTAGTCGTGCATTGCGCCGGCTGAGGCATCGGGCCTCTACGTTCTGGTCATGCACGAGGACAGTCATTGTTTTCTCTAGAACCCGTCCGATACTCTCACAGATCAGGAATAACAACGGCTCGTCTTGCACCCGAGGGAGGTAATAGCTAGGACCGAGTTCTTTGAGCTCCAGCCCAAGGAGATGGATGTAAATACCGGTACGCCTCATCCACGGCGTCAACTCGGAAACGTGCCGCGCGGTCTCTACACAATCTCGTTGTGGCTGAGATTGACTCTGTTGGTACCGTCCCATAATTTGATTCCATGCATTATCTGGTACAGGAGTGGGGGGAGACGGGATGTGGGTCGATGATGGAGCATTCTCTGGTGCATTGGCATGGGGATATATATATTGTGGAGTAGCGGACTGGTGGGTCTGGTCGGCCAAAACCACAGCAAAGTACTGTTGGCATTGCTTCTGCTGAAATAACGTCTGAAGGTACGCCTCATGCCATGGGATAGCCCCTTGACGTAGAACTTGCCATTGATGTGTTTTGTTATAATGTTGTCGCATCCAATCGGTGCTGGTCGAACGAAAGTCGCAGTTGGGGAGGTGGCAGAGGAATCCCAGCACGGTCGGCAGGCCACGAACCTCGTTAATGCCATCTCGTGGGTGAACCACACCAGCGTTGGAGGCGGCGACCGGGTCTAACTCGCTGGAGGATGCAATTCTTCGTCGCTGGCCGCTTTGTAATGATGTTTCTCTAATAGATGACGGGAGAGATTCCGTCTGTGTGGTAATCGTAAACTCGAAAATATTGTAGTAGTAGAGGTTTACTTTTAAATATAAATATATAGGCTATAGTCAAAACGAGTTTATACTAAATACAAACGTCCTCGGCAGGCGTCACAATGAAATACCTCACTAGCTGACATTGAGTGAAGAAGGTCTGAAAATACGCCTGGTGCCATGGCATTCGTCCTTGATGGGAGACATACCATTGATGCTTCTGATTATAGTGCTGACGCATTATATCTATGCTGGTTGTGCGAAGGTTGCAGGTATCGAAGTGACAAAGGAAACCTGAACGGGTAGGCAGCCCCCGGATTTCTGGGATTCCCAGGCGGTTGCGGGACATCGCCGGGTGTTCGAGCCATTATCTGGAACTGTTCAACCTCTATGAACTGGCGCTCGTTTCTCCTCATGTTATGTTTTTCGAGTAGGTGCCTTGAAATATTCTGGCGAGTATAGCAGCCACGGTGTGTGGTGCATAATATCACACGCCATTCTGGCAAGAGTTGCAAAAAATGAGGCAATTGAGAGAGCAAAGGGTCTTTTGGAGAAACAGAATGATCTTCAGTTTTTCCATTCGCTTCAAAGCGACCATGGCTGATTTGACCGTCTCGTTTCCTCTTCAGGCAGGGTGTGGACGTCGTGGTGGGCAATATCTCAATTGGTGGGCGATGAGTCGGCCGGGAAGCCGAGATAGCTTCGTCCACTGAATGAACATGCGTGAATTCTCGCATTTCATCGAGACCCAAGAAGCGATGCCATTGAGTGGACACTTGCGAATAGATCCGAAGCAATGCGGGCTGTAGTTTGGTAGGAAACGCACCGTCAAGCCCATAAGTCTGGGCCCGTTGCAGAGGCCGGTGGCCGCTCTGCCAGGCAAATCCGACGTCTGGATCCGCCTGAGGACTCGTATCGTCAAGCCGATTGATGAAGGCTGCGGCACCTTGAACGTGTTTCTGCGCAACGGCAATAGAAATTTGCCTGTACCAGCGTGGATGAACTGCGTTGCGCCACACCTTTTCCGTTGCTCCTGTGAGTAGCCGCCGAAACCGGTCCGTCGACCACCGCTCGCCACGTAGGAGAGATCGAAACAGGAAGTCACACGCTGGGTCAGGCCAGGTGTGGAAGGAACCCTGTTCTCGACATAGAAGCTCCGCGAATGGTCGGATATAGACTAAATAGTGAAATAGAACCCTCGCTGCGCGGTACGGCAAAAATCGGGCCACGATAAATTCACGGCCAGTCGAGCGTTTGCTCTTACTATGGCGAGTAATAAACATGACCTTTCCTTGGTATATGTATATGGCGCGCTCCGTAGAAGGGCTATTGGTGTACTCCACCCCTACAAGTTCTTTAAGACGGGGTGTCTGCCCACTGGCTGTCATCAAGATCCCCGCGATATACTCCAGAAGTTGCTCGTGTTGGAGAATATACTGGTGTATGGAGTCTGGGTCCCACTGTCCCCCTTGCATCAGACCAAGATCGGGGTGAGAAGCAGCCTGCTCTGCCAACATGAGATATCGGTCTTGAAGCTGATTGGCAGGGTTGCGGATGAATGATCGGTCAGGTCGACCGTCGACAAGAGAGTCCTGAATGCTATTAAGGTCGATGTGAGGGCGGATGTTCAATAGGAGTGCACTACAAAGCTCTTCAGCTTGTCGAATGAAGTACTCTGGGAGCGCTCGAAAAGCTCCGATGGTGATAGTAACGTTCTCTAAAGATACGGTATCCCCATCAGGGCTCCAATGTACGAAGACAGAGGGAGGGTCAAGGACTGCCTGGCGCTTTCCAAACAACCGGAGATTCTGGAACTCCCCCAGAGGAGTCATGGATCCTGGGAGCATATACTGGCGTCGGACTGTGTCAAGTCGTGAGAGATGATCGCTCCGAGGCCGACAAGGCCAGCCGAGATACGAATATTCCCTGTATGGAAGCGCATATTCCAGAAAGAGAAGCCTCTGGATGTAAATCAATGCTGATAGATGGGTGGTAAAAAGCCGAGCGGCTAAAAAATGTCCGCCATGCGAACTGATGCCGAGAACACCACTAAAATATACCAGGACACTGGATTGGGGCTGACCGTTTGTGAACGTCTGAGTGATAAACAGCACACATAACTTGAATAGCATCTCAAGGAGTGGCCGGGGCAAAGTCAATGTACGGACCGATATGGAATCACCTGTTGAAGGGATTTCAGGTAGACTTGGGCGCCCTCGTCCACGATCGATTTCATGAGGTCTGATGTTATCTTCTGACTCCGTGTCATCCGTAGTATTTCCACTTTCAGCTGAACTGACATCCGCGGGCTCTTGGTGCTCATTCCAGCTGTGGTCGTTCCCGCTAGAAACCCTGAACATTTCTAGAGGTATCTCTACCCCAATGATTGTCCGACCGGGAGGCTCCTCTGATAGAAAGCTTTGAGTGGGATTCATCCAGATTTCTTCTAATTGTTGGTAGTGTTCGGGTTGGAGCACGAAGTGCAGGGCCTCCTGTGAGAGTTCTGGCCCAAGACGGAACACTCGGAGAACAAACGCCATGAATTGTTTCCACGTACGTCGGTATCGTTGTCGGCCCTGTGGAGTCTCCAGAAAGGAGAATGGTCGAGAAGATGGCTCGGTGGCCGCATGACTCTTGAGCCAGGCAAGAATGGGATGGCCGGTATGACGCATAGTTTCCTCACAGCGGTCAAGCACGTCATCAATTCCGGCAACCAGATGATAAATTCGCTCTTCATCTGCTGGCGGACTCAGTAATACTCTGTCTCGGAAGAAGCCTAGCTGCAAGCCATGTTTGATGCTAGAAACCGCTGGGAGAAGGCTTAGTCGCTTGAGAATGTCACGGGGAACATCTTGATATGTCACGATCCACTGCGTCCTCGCCAGCCATGGGCGGGTTCCTTCGTAAGTATCTTGCCCACTATACTGAGAACTATTCCGTGGTTTCTGGACGGTATGAAAGTTTTCTTCTCGTTTGCGTAGGTTATGCAATAATTCCATATTGGCGATACACAACTGAGGCTCGTTTGCAGTATCTTCAGTCGTGCCCTTTAAGGATGCGCTCAGAATGGTCCAGAATGATTGGGTCGTAGTTGACTGGGTCCAGGACTGAACGGAAACCGGCTTGTACAGCATGTCCAGATCGACACCAGCCGTTGGGTTATCCCGGATATGTGTTCTCTTTAGGTGCCGGCATATAAGATGCATGCTTGTACTGATATAGGAACATTGTAAACACTGGAACCCGGCGCGTATCTGAAGAGCAGGATGAGATTGGGACCCGCTTGGGCGTGGTTTGGCTGAACTCCCGTTTCGAAATTGGTGCCTGCGAAGGTATTGGTCCAGACCAGCCCGCTGGCTTTTCGGAATCTGATGTTTCTTTCGGAAATGACCGCTTGCCTGCACACCTTCAGTTGGAATCGCGTACCGACACAGGGTGCATATTGCAACATGTTCCCCCCAGTCCAGGTATAAGGGGAGCGAAGGCCATTCCCGCGCGGAAACTGGATAGGTAAGGGGCGGTGCATGCGTCATTGAGAGGCGACAGGGTCAAAATAAACTGGGAATATAATAATGGAGCGAAAACAACAACAGATGATCAGAGGAAGACAAAAAGTTTTCGCACTACCCTCTATGTACTTGTTGGTAGCGCGTCGCGTCGCGCGTACCAAACGGGGAAAGATGATATATTGCTTTTTCTGATACTTCTCATCGTAATTTCCATGGATGGCTGTGGGTTGGCACCATTGCTAATAATATATATATGTGAAGCATTATAGGTGCGGGCTGGGGATGTTCCCAGAAATACGGGAGGCATGTTGAATTGATGACGATGAAACTGTATGAGAGAGAGAGAGCGAGAGCACATTTTAGCGGAAAGCAGAGTGGAGTAGAATATGGGCTGTAATGGCGGGACAGGTCGCTGCAGCTCACCGAAGTCTTTACTATGGGGTGCACGGACAAAAAGTGTGAACTGGGTGACACTTCCGAAGAGACTAGTACAGTAGGGCTTATAAAGACCGGATCCAGGACACTCGGGTGGGATACAAAACACCACGACTTCCCACGAAATTGGCCTCCTCAGCGCAAATTCTATGATGTCTGTGTAATCTTTTTCTTGGAGTTCTATACGACTGTCATAAGCACAACGGGCCCAGCCGCTGCGGAAGAGGCCATGTCAGAGTACGCAATGAGTAGGGCCGTGATGCTCACTGGGTTCCAATTCATGTATGGCATTGGACAAGCATTGGGAGGGCTTATCATGCCTCCATTTTCTGAGGCACTTGGGCGACAGAAGTCCTACCTCACATCCGCCGGCGCGTACAGTATTTCTTCTCTGTTGGTAGGCCTCGTTCCCTCGTCATCTGGAGTCTTCGTCGGCCGCTTTTTCTCCGGTTTTGCGTCTTCTGTACCAGCGATAGTTCTAGCTGGAAGCATCGAAGACCTATATACTCAGCGGCCAAGGCTCTGGCTTCTGTGGTTTTGGAATTGCTCCACCATGCTCGGCATCGCCGTGGGCCCCATCTATGGGTCCTATATAGTAAATGCAATCGGTTGGTAAGTAAACCCAGGAAACAGTTGTGCGTGCATGAATCCGTGTACTGACCGCTTGGTCTGCAGGCGCTGGGTCTACCATGTCTCCGCCATCACCTGTGCGGCGATATCCATCCTTCTTATACCCGTACGCGAGAGCCGACCGACAACCCTGCTTGAACGCCGCTTTGACAATCTACAGTCAAATGTTGGAGAGATAGATATGGATATATCAAATCCTGACCGGACTGACACTTCCCGGGAGCTTGTGAAGGTGATTCTGATGCGGCCAGCCAAGATCGGTGTCTCGGAACCCATCATTATTTTGGTTTCAGTTCTCAGCGCGTCGGCTTGGGGCATGATGTATCTCTTTACCGAGTCCTTCACCGTCGTGTACAGCGAGTTTGGCTGGAGCTCAAGGGCGACGTCACTGCCTTTCATTGCCCTGGTTCCAGGAATTATTATGAGTGGATTTGTTCGCTTTTGGGACTACCACAAGCTGAAGCTCCGGCAGAAAGCCGGTCAGCGACCAGAGCCGGAAGATAAAATCGGTGGGTTTGCCATCGCTGCGCCTGCACTCGCCATTGGGCTCTGGATCTTTGGCTGGACAGTTCCACCGCTCGTCCATGTCCACTGGATCGTATCCATGTTCGGCCTCGTGATGATTGGCTTTGCAGCGACGGAGTTCTCGTACACGCTCAGCGGGTATCTTTCTGACGCATACACTATCTACGCCTCATCGGGATTAGCTGTCCAAGGCTTCTTACGCGCGCTGACCTCCGGGTGCCTCCCTCTGTTCGCCTATCCGATGTATTCGGGGCTCGGATCAAACGTCGCGACGAGTATTATTGCCGCTGTGGCAACAGTATTCTGCATAACACCGTACATATTCTTGAAATATGGTAAACACCTAAGGGAGAGCAGTCCTTTCGCGCAGTATAGTGCAAAGATGAACGACGAACAAGGTGCTGATTGAGGGGCGTCAATGTATACCATTTACCATCCATAATATCCTGTTTTATAATTCGATGAGATCAGCACTATAATGGAAACATCAATTCTGATACCGAGTTGGAGGTTCCAATTTCAGACCAAGAGGCAAAAAGTGCCGGCGTGCTACCTGCGGAACAACTCCCCCGCTCTCCCGTGTGCTGCGCTGGACCATCTGACTGATTGTCTCTCGATACACCGCAAAGCTTCTTGGCCCTTCTGTCAGTTCGTAAGTGAGAGTGAAATCCTGAGAAGGATTCACATAATAGGAAGCTGATGTTAAGAAGGACCTAAGGAGCTAAGTTAAATATCAATACCACCGATCAATTATTTCTTACAGTGAAGCACCCTAAATCTATTTGGAGAATATGTGCTAAGTTGTTGTCTCAATCTGGGACCTAACATCTACTACGCGACAATCTCGGTGGGTGTCGATGGTGGTGAGCAGGAAGGCTGATGAGGAGGACGAATATATATGTATCTGGTCCACCACTTCTTTTGATGGAAGGAAGACAGGAAGTTGCATATCTTCTCTAGACCAAAAGCAGACTAGTACTTTGCTATATTAGGATTAGCGTAGTACTAGCGGCACACTTCCAGTAGGCACATCGAAGTTCTGTTGCACGGAGGCCCGGGGCGGAAACGGGAATTTACTCTATACTCCATTCCTATTAACCCTCCCGGTGAGCTACGACTTTCAAGGTTTAATATTTTCGAGAGCAAGTAATCATGTACTCCGAATTGCAAAACCAGAGGAATCGGAATTGAATTGAGGTCGTGGTGAGGTTTTCAAAAAGGGGAGTTTTCTGATGGGGGGTGACTGCGAGGCGGGTCGACTATTACGTTGCGACCAATGGAAATATATACTGTACTTTTTACATTCGCAGACCACAACTGCCCATAAATTAAGAAAAAAAAATAACCAGTTAGTTTAAATAGCTTTAAAATAGAACAGGAACTTGCTACTTAATGAAGGTAACGATTTAAAATAACCTAGATATTCCCTCGTAGAATTTAACGTGTAGGATAGCGAGGGGTTATGTATTATATTCGATGAATCAGCATTTTTATGCGACCGATTTAGGAAAATTTATGAAAAATGAGGGTCTATGAGGATCAATGAGGGTCACCCGCGCTAGGGCAGGCGAGGAGAGCAGGAATTAGGCTAACAAAGTAAAAAGTGGTTAATTGACTCTCTGATCTGCTTGATTATGCCCTAGCATCGTGTGTTTAGAAATTCCGCGCAGTCTTTAGTCGTAGATATTAAGACTGGTAGGCAGTCTTGCAGCCCTACAATAAGAATAGAACATTACCACGTCGCCTGATCTAACCTCTAACATCATAGCTCATGTCACCAAACGCGAAATACATCCAGAGTCCCTCTGCAACGCACAAATCAACTTGCTTATAGGCCCCGTTAAGAATGCGGATCGGGACGTCTGGACAGGAAGCCGCGCCGTCCATGTAGTCCACCCTCGAACCTGTGCGTGGAGAAATGCGACCTCTGGATCCGTTTGCGGCCCAGCAGGTAGAATACGTGATACCGCCACAGGACCTAGGGAGACCAAGTAATCGATCCAGCCACCTGTTAGAATAAAGAGATGTCAATACTGGAAGGGAAGATATAGCGGAGGTTAGATAAGGAGAAGCCACAGGGAGAGAGAAACGTTCTCAGCAGCAGTTTCTCGATTCCAGAATCGACATCATCTCCACTAATGCTTGCAAAGATACCAAACCGCCTAGCGTGTTCTGTTTCGAAGGAACTCCAGAAGTGTAGCCATCGCTGTCCAGATCTCTACCATATCTCGTAACTGCGCCAGCGTGAGACCACCACGGTTCACTTGCGCAAAGCTGCTGGGTGGATCAAAAAGCACGCTGACGAAATCGCTAGCGTCCGGACTCCCCAGAGGAGACCGAGGCGCTATGTTACCCTGCAACCACGCGATCTGCCCGGTGAAGTCACACTCCCGCTCTTTCCACACAGCAAAGAGGTCACAGAAGGTCCACACGCGCCAGATCGCATCGTCTAGCTCTTTTGAGCGGGATGACCGCGGGTCCAGAAGCGAGTTGTAGGAACCCTTGCGGAGGATATTTTGGCAGTGATATAAGAGGAGGCTCTTAAACTGGACGAGAGTATGGAGGTTCAGGCGATAATGGCGCAGGTAGAGACTGACATGGAGGTTTTGACCTCCCGGCTGCGTCAGGCTTACGTACGTCCGGTTTGTGACTTCGCAGTGCTCCCAGGCTGCAGGGGACATCTTCCAGATGCAACCTTGGATTAAGGATATCTCATAGGTTATCAATGCCCAGGGTACCAACAGCCCAGCACAGTCATCTTGGTCACAGCTTAAGCGCCGAAATCAAGCAGAATGATGAGACTTGCTCGAAAGAGCGGAGCTGGGTAATTATTCATGCTTAGAAAGGAACGTTGGTGGAAGTGATCACAAAGAAGCGTTGATTGACTCAATGTTATTTACCCCCTTGCGGGTTCTTAGCTATAGGATCAATCCTCGACCATAGCATCAGTCTGGCTCATTACTTGCGATTCATACAACGGACCATCGCGAAGCCAGTCTCCACTGCCTAGAGATGTAGTCCAGTAGAATCCCCTGTTCTTGAACCGTGGCTTGTGCACCCTGAAACTGAACTTGCATGATATTTGGACTCTCCTGTTTCGTACGCTGGTGGTCGTATCTTTGTGCAAGCTGATGTCATGTGGCTTTCGTCTTTCTAGCTAGAATCTTCTTATCCAATTGGTTAGAAGAAAGTTTATATGACCCATATTAAGCTTCTAAAAACCGCGATTGAATTACCGTAGGGGAAGGAGGGTGAGCGCATCTATTCGTACACTGTTCTCTCGTCCTTGCAGGCCTAGGTGTATTTGAGGTCAACTGAATGAGTTGATGCCATTTGGTTTGGGAGAAATCAAAATTGGTATGCTCGAGAGAAAGTTGAGGTGTGCGAACAAGGCTTTGGCAATGGATCGCGACATTTCAGTATATTGCAACCCTCTTCCCTTCAGATTCGAGACTTTCGCAGCAAGCATTAAATCTATCTGTTTCTTTCAATTGGCCAGTAAAGGCGCGTTAATCATACAGAATTCCGACAGAATTTAGACAGACATAAAGTCTGCCGCTAGGATGAACACCACTTGTATACTTGGCGTTGGAAATCTGTCCCTTTGTCTTTTCGACGCCGTACCAAGCGAAAAGATGGCCTGTGGTGGGAAACCATGCTGGTGACACTTAATTACAAATTAAGGTTCTCTAATTTACAGATTTTAGCTGTGGGATTTCCGTCACTTTGAAAGCCTGAATAATAATAAGGACAGATAGTTCAAACAAGAGCCAACCCCTAACTTGGGCGTTTGGACCTCTCTCGTCGCCAAAGGGCTCTTCGTTTTCAATACGTACTATGTTGGAAATGGCACGATGTTGAGAAAAGCTTCAACGTACGATTTTCTCGTCCCGTGTCTTTTAGCGGCTCTGGAGTCGGATAGATAATAGATTCTATGGTCGGAAACAGCAGTAAACCCTAACCGGGCTTTACGAAATATGTATTTCAGGTAGGAGGAAGTCCCTGACAACCCAGCTAAGACTACGGAATCCTACGTATAGGAAACCGCACGCGACGCGTTCGCGTCGTGATGCAGATGCGCATCGCTGGGGGCCACAGAAGCTGGACGAAACGGGTATATCGTGGGAGGCCCGACATCCACAGTCAATTATTTGTATCGCCATTCCACTCTTTGTCATATTAGGGAGAAAAAATTATTCTGGATGTTCCCTCTCATTTAGTTAAAGGATTCGTACCTGACCATCTTACATGTTGTTTATAAAAGGCAGAAAAACGGAAGTCATGCCTGTTAGACTCTTTCACGATTGTCGAAAATCTGGGGTTCTACCATCAGTCACGATTGATAGCTACAATTCCGATGATCTAGAAGGAAGACCGTGATGTTCCATTAACTTGTGTAGATCACTCCTAGGTGTTGGAACCCGAAAAGCATTCAGGATTCCCTGTCATGTTCTCGGCTTGCTTACTGTGAAGGGGGCGCCCCTCACACTCCAAGTGCCAATCTGAGTGCCAATCGGAATGCGCCCGCTATGTATTTTTTGTCCGTGATTGATCTCACGAGCGTGCTCCCTTAGGCTGAAGGTGTATCGATGCTATTTTGTCTAGTGTAACAGACACCACCGCTAGAAAGTGCCTCACATGATACGATTGCGTATTTGGAAAAGTTAACATGATGGGTGGAGATACTGTGGGCTTCCTAGCAATAATTTGAGTGCCAATCTCCTTGTCGTTTGCATGTGTCTAGATTGTTATATACAAAAGCGGACTAACAGCTGAACTGCTGTATAACCGCAAAGACATTGAATAGAAACGGATTTCATAAACTTAGCAAAAACAATTCAGCATGGCTTCTAAAACGGCTCGATTCGTGCGTCAAGTCCTAGTGCGGAAGGGTCACATTTTTGGTCATCACACTATCCAAGTGACAGCATGATACGCGTGATCTCGTTCGGTTTGTGAATCGATGATGCAATGCTGGGCTTATACGCACGTAGGTATTGATACAAGCCATATTTTGGGAGTAATCACCAGTCCGTGTCTCGACAATAGAGAAGTGGTGAACAAGAGAACAACACTCAACCCCAATTGCACTGGTGACGGATATGCTGATGCTTGACTACCCGCTCATAATAATCCTCTATGCCAAGTTTTAAATACGGGCAAGCACATCATCATCCAGACCTAAGTTGAACTAATGATCGGATACTTCCTTCACTCACGACAAGCGGACCTCACGGAAGGATCATCCAGATTCAAACCCGGCGTTGGCGTTTTCTGAGGTTGTATTTAATACCATTTTGCGGTGTTCTCTTTTTCAAGCATCGATCGGTAGACTGGCTGGGGCAACTGGAGGCGGGGAGTTGGTCTCCCGCGAAGCTTGTGGTGTATGCGTCGTCCAGCGGCGTATCGTCGGGAATCACAATTGGATGATTACTGCTATCTCCAGGGACAGGCACATGTAGTAAATCAAATACCCACGACGGTGCGCGCAACCGCCGGGCGTATTCGTACGGAGTGTGTCCCCCGTTGTTTCGAGCGGTACGATCGCAGCCATTGTCGATGAGCCACTTTGTGATGTTCTCGAGAGCCTCTTCGCGCTCTCCGGCTTCCACACTGCATTTTACAGCGATATGGAGTAAGTTGCGCCCTTCTCTGTCCTTGACGTGAATCGGACTTGCTAAGAGCTGCACCATCTTAAGATCCGCATTATCGATAGCAACTTGGATTGGGAGGCGTCCGAAAAAATCTGTGCACTTCTTCATTTCTTCGAAATCCCCATTTCCTCGTAAGGTCTCGACCATCGTATAGCACTGATACTCGACTGCGGCCTGCAGTGTTGTCGACTGAAACTTGTCAAAGGTGAGGAGTAAATCGACAATAGAGATTTTGCCACTACAACATGCTATCTGAAGAGCTGTGTGTGCCTCCTCACTGACTGACATGTCAATGTCCGCACCTTGAGCAAGCCAATACTCAATCATGCCCAGTCGATTATCTTTGACAGCAAGAATTAGACCGAGTGTGCGGACATAATGCCTGTCCATTAGAAAGCAATGATAAGCTAAGTCCGTGTCGTTTCGAGTCGTCGCCCTCTCCAACAGCTGCCTCATAAACCTTCCATCATCTATCTCGGTTCGGTAGAATTGAAGCAACTGTTTCAGCTTCACCATTGCAGAGTCAGTCTCGGCTTGTCGGCATAGCTTCTCCAGCACTGACTGTTGTTGTTCATCGTCCAGTTCGATAAAACAGAGCATTTGTAAACAGCGCTCCCAGGCAGGTGATGACAGGGGCCGCAGATCAAGCTGTTCTGCGAATGCCAGGGAGCAGACTTCTGACATCTTTAGGTAACCAACAATAATTCGCCATATCTCGACAGGCAAAACGAATGTCTTTGAGATCATTTTGATTTACCCAGATGAGGTATCGTTTGATTTCTAGGAGGGATTGTTTGCTTGTCTGATGAGGCCCGCAGTGAATTAGCCACGATAGACTTAGGGGCTGCCTGATAACGTAATTCACAACTAACCCGTTCACGCGGTTAAACCCGAAACACCGATTAATTGCGTTTTTCTTTTCAATTTGTAATGAATTGTTAGTAGCATTTCGCGATTCTATGTATTGGTAAGGGACTGTCATGACGATACACTCGGGGGCAGGAATCTAGGTGGACTTTCCCGGGGAGCAGGGAGGTGGGAAGGAGTTAGGATTGACGCTTGTCGGCCGCACTAGCAGCTTTATCTCTCTTAGCCAAGTTCGAATCAACAACAGTAGTACACTCCTGTACATGTCACTCACCAGTAATGGGATGCCGTATGTCGATAACCTAGGTAGATAAGAGACCAGGGGCAACCAAGTACGAAAACGTGTAGAGAGCTAACGACTTCTCTCGAGGTAGTGATTACAACGCCCTGAACGTGTATAGACTGGTTTTGAGAGTTGAAGATGGCGGCAAATATGGCCGAGTAGAAGTAGTAAAAGATGATGTTTCTTATCGGGTATATATCAAATAATGCCTACGCACAATGCATCGCACGTGGCGATTCGGGGAAAGTGAGGTGTCATAGCTGACTGGAATCTCCAACAGCCTCCGGGAGATAGGTAGGTGTGTAAAAAATTGACGGCTGCTTCTGTAGGTATTAAGGATCATTAGGTAGTCCGGGTCTCGATACTATCTCAAGTATTCGGCACGAGAATCCCAAGCGCTTTTACTAACGCAGAGCCCAGACGACTCAACACAAAGCTGCCGGTGTAAACGCCTAAGGATATTTTTTGGATGTGCCAAAGCAATGTAACAATAAGTTATATCTATAGGTCAGCTTAGTGAAGGCTAGGAAGGATTGTCGAACTTATTGAGAAATCCTGTGGGGATAGTGGCACTATATACTTATAGTACTTTTGCCGCTTACCCGAGAATAGCCACTACCTGCAACTTTTCGATAGAGTAGGTATTGTACAGTTTATATAGACACCATATATACCTTGAACGAACGGTTTCAATTCTCAACATCTGTGTTATGTGAGGGCGAGGGTTGCGTACGAGGCTGTGTAATACCCAGCCTAGTGGACGTGTCCCATTTCGACATCAAATTAATTGCTCCCCCTGTGGCATCTTGTTCCGACAAGCATTGTTTCGTGCATTCCCGCTGATCGTAGGTCAGAGCGATAAGTACCGCCACAATTTATGGGTCTGTGGTTTGATCGTGAGGCTCGAGAGAACGCAAGGAAAAAGTGGTCCGTTCTGTCGCCATGGATGGTTCTCTTAGTTCACGCACAAAGGGGGCCTCTTCTGTGGCTCTGGGCACATGGTTCTATGTGTACATATTCCAAATGATTTGATCATATAAGCGCCACTCAGAAAACCAAGTAAGCCATGGCTATTGTAGCTGAACAATACCAAAGCAAGTGCGGAAGGTTGGGGCATAAGTTGGACCAGAGATTCGGACCAAAGATTTCGGCTCAGAAGGAGCGCGCCAGTAACGGTCTAACCAGATGTCGTACAGAACACGCCCGCTAACGATAAATTCCAAAGGCCACAGCCTAACAACAAAAAGGGTCTTATCAAAGAGTACGTGGAGAAAAGGTTTGAATAGGAACGAATAATTATCACTTCAAAAGGAATTTCCCAGAGGACTGGCCACCACAGACTAAGGTCTGTGGAAGAGAGATATAGTAGCTTATGTTTTTTGGAAAGAAGATTATCCATCTAATGGAAGAGATTCAACTACCCTTCAGCACCTAGAACCCGCAGAGCCTCGAGATCGGAGTTCGCAGGGATTCCTAAAGACTCATTACATGATATCCTAACGTCTTCTGAATGGAAGCTTAATTAAGCAAACGACAAACTACAAACAGTACCACTCAAATAATACTGAAATTGACTTATCATTGGAGATGTGAGTAGTCGACCGCGGAAGACTGGGGCCTAGGCATGTGCAAGTGCTATAGTCCAATTGCCGCCTATGAGCCGGGTCAGTGATGTAACATAAAGCTCAAATTCAAGGCAGCTGTTCTCAAGGGCTTCTATAATCACCTGTATTCCGCCTTTTATCGGCGAGCTGGTAAAGTGATTCTGGGGCAGTGATCTGGAAGATGTAAGGTAATCGAAATGGGGGAATAAATGGCCGGCGAAACCCAAGTGTTCTTCTCCTAGGAGCCAATATCAGTGTATTTGTGCCAGTCGCAACTACGGCTGCCATCTCACCTTGTAATAGGTACCAGACGGTAGCACTTGAAGTCAGGACTACGATTTACTAATCCTCGACATCGTAGGAGCTCCATGGCGAGACATCTCAGGAGAGCCGTTATGCCAATTTATTCCTGTGATACAGGTCGGCTGGAAGTCCACGAATAACTCAACTTCTCATTAAGCTGGCTATAAAGACTAGGTTTGCAAAAAGTCTATAGCGAGAGGGTTAAGACAGGCGGTATTTTCAAAGATGCCGTCACTTTACATCAGAGCAGCAATCAAAAAGCTCCACAACAAATTGTTAACCAAATGGACGGGGACGCAAATGGCATAACCTGTGGGTGTATTATCCGTGGTAAGGAAAGGAATTGAAAGTTCACGCGTATGTATCGAGACCGTGCATCGTTCAAAGAGCGACTACCAGCTGAAATACTGATCTCCCTTCGCATCAAAATAACTACCTTCCACAATTTTCTGCTGGTCATCAAAGGTACCAAATTTATTGTACTGGCAGTTGTGGTTGCCAGTCTGGTTTGCAACAGTGAGAGGGTACTGTGCAGTTGATGGAATTTCCTGGTGCCTTGCGTTTGTATCTGCATCTGCAACCAAATGATGCAGCTTTTCAGAAATGGCTAGAAACAAGGGGTCGCCAGCATTGGTGATTTTCGTCATATCCCCGTTATTACAGGGAATTCCAATCAAAGAACAACCTAGTAGAGTGGCTGAGACTTTTTGCATGAACTATTTCCAAAGATAAGTAATGGCAAAAAAGCACATTGTGTTGGTGGCTTACACAGTCAACATCTGGAAGCGACTCCTCGTAGAAAAAAGTTGCATCGATCGGCGATAATCTCCCACGAGGTTTGTTAACTATACGCTTCCATTGGTCTGTAATCCGGTCAAATATCTGGTCTGAGTTATTCCTGAGAAAATCGACGGTCTCGATGTTCTCCTGCTTGGAGAGACCGATATAATCGTGTTTGGATTGAAGCCAATTAGCAAGACCAGTTCCATTGAATGGTGTGCCAAGACAAATAATACCACGGGTGCAAGCAAAAATTTTGCAAAGGGCAGGCTTTCTCTGCTCGCTCGAGTTCAACAAGACCTACCACCGAGGTAAGTAAAGGTCGCAAAACCAAAAGTATTGACATAGTTCTTTGCAGACAAGTCCACCCAATGCGTGGCAAAAGAATGCGATCGGTCGTTCATTCTGTCCATGTTAGTTAACTGCAGCATCTGTGAAGCTGGATGCCTTACTGTGTAGTCCTTCTCACGATACGATGAAAGAGAATCCAGGAAATTCACCGCGAGGTCACAAATAAACTTTTCCAAAACCCCGGTCTTTCGGTCAGTTGTATTTTGCGCATAAGAAAAAGCGAGAATACGAGCTGCAGGCATTTCGGATGGAAGAAGAGTCTTGGGCCACGGCTCAGCAGTGACGGGACCAGCACCTGGGTCAGGGACCAAGACGATACTGAACACAAACGTTAACTTGCACTTTGTACATCCAGGTGGTACTAACTCGATTTTACTCCCTTGTGGGCTCCAGAGTGCTTCGATTCCGGGAGTGAATGCCTGTTCCTGTGGATACGGGGGAGGACGAGAACCGTCACCCTCGGTGATGACTGGTTCTTGATTAATCGTGGAATCTGTTTCCTTGGGTTTTGTTTGAGCGCTCTTTCGACCAGAACGAGAGAGCCAAGATATGAATTTAAACATTTTGTCTGAGGGTCAACACGGTGTTGTATTTGAGAGACAGAAACACAGCTGGGAAAAGATGGAGAAAGTGCTCTTGATCTCCAAATCTTTGGGTGAGGATCGACTTTTTGAATCGTCACGGGAAAATGGTACATTCACCACGTATCCAGCTCCAGCGCCCATACAAAGCGGATAGATATCTATTTTCAGAAATCGTCACTCTGTTAGTTACCAGGTCTGGTCTGCTCTAAAGTTAGAAAGCTTTCGCCGGTGCCTGCCGTGATGCATGGTCATTTTGATTTCGGCCAGTTCCTTTCGTCCCCCGGGGTATTTGCTGACAGGGACGTGAACGACGTACCCCTACTAGGCACGGCGACGGCGCGAAATGATTGGATCACAAGTTTTTGAAGTTGGGGTGGGCGCGAGGATTATGTTTTCTGAGACCCAGTCTGCACGGCGGACTCCAGGGTGGACTCCGCCATAACTAATTCTACAGTGCCTTCACCGCTTCGTCTTCCCGCCTCGTTAAGTCTGAGTACAACGGCGCTAAATGATTGGCCGTCAGTCGAGTACTAAACAAGGTTGTTGCAGCGGGCCAAAGGTGTAGACAAGGCGGGGAGGGCAGGTTACAATTACAGCTAATTCAGATTGCCGCCTATTCGCTTTCTTCGCCGTTCTTCTACGTAATGGCTGTTTTGATTTGCTCCATTGCGTTTATATTTGGAGTTTATTTGCACCCTAAAAATCCCTGCGGTGTCTCACTCCATCCAGCAGTTGGCTTGATGAGCCCTCGTTTGAAAATGTTACGAGTGCCGTGCGTTAAATAAGTTGGGGACGCTGGTATTCCCCCTGCCAAAATAGACCCAAGACACCATACACAACCCCCTTTTCCCCACGAATTCCCCCGCCCAGGTTTTACCACACCCCGTACACAGCTCTTGAACGTTCATCACCGCAGCCACCTTCTCAACTGCATCCTGTGAATATCAGTTGGGTCTACGAATAAAAACGGCCTTGACGATTATTAGGCGCTTCAAATCTAGCGGTAGTAGGTTGATATAGAACGAGCGATCATTCAGGGCCTCCGTCTAGCAAGCCCCCAGGAATGATTGTGTAGTGGACATGGGGCAAATGACTTCTTCATCATCATCAAGGGCAGGTATCGCTATACAGCAACCCAGGAAATTCATAAAGCACGAAACAGACGGAGTTTCCCTTCCGGTGAATACATAATTGACAAAATATTTGCGTGAAGTGTACGGTCTGGGAAACACCTCACACCCTCAAGCAAGATGCCCGTGAACCGGTTTTAATCACCTGCTTGGTGACCAGTGTTTTTTGGACCGCTGGAAAAGGTCTTGCAGATCTTGTCGAGTGGTACAATGATTCTGCTAATGGGCCCTGAGGTGAACACTGCCAGAAGCCGGACTGGCATATGTTGATTATGCATACACGGTCACTAGATGGACGAGTCCGGCCAGTGAATCGCTTCAGGACGAGCCATGGACTAACCATCCGTTTGGGCACAATTATGACAAATACGTTTTTGACATATTATTCCAAACTATAGGCCACGCAACCCACAAATTAACCCTCCAGGAACCCGGCTAGTTAACTAACTCCGCATGCAGCTACAATTGTAGGCATTTAGTTAACAGTCATATAAGGCGTTCGCGACGCCACGCGCTAGTACAGTGAGCTCCATTGATCGGTTATCGCTCTATACGGGCTGAGAGAGGCGATGGAAATCCCAGCTTGGAGAGTTAAATTATCAAATCATGAAAGCGCATTGATAGTTCAACGAGCGGCTGAGGATCAGCTAAATATCCCCTCGACTGTCCGCTTGCGCCTTTTAGTGCGATTACGGATGTGTAAGATATTAATTAATTACTTCATCAACGTTCTAAGTTAAAAGGCTAGGTAGGCTATTGGTCATATGTGGCGACGAAAACGTACGGAGAGGCCGCAGCCAGTGACTTAGTTACTCCGGCAAGCGCCCAGATTGGTTATCTTACAGGTATATGAGCAGTCTTTGACATTGCATGCTGATATTCTTAGCACGTGATACTAGGCAACGGTGTTACTGCAGGGGATAACTTTCGCACAAGGAATAGCTGCCAGCTCAGTCAATAACCTTCATCATTGAGCCAGTCTCGTCGCTCTTGTATTGCTCAATCGATATGCTATCGTCTGTTCCTTAATAAGAAAGTTTTGCAGCAGCCCATACACCGACTGACACGGAGGCCTTCCCGGTTAGCAAAAGTTAATGATTGGAGGCTTATTTTCGAGCGCGTTTTATTTTTTGTGCAGGACAGGGTAACAGGGAACATGATACTTAGCGCTAAAAACTAAAGTATAACTGGCCCGTGGATGTGACGTATACCGCACGGCCCCCGCCCGTGTAAAATATTGTGATATTGACGCTGCCAATTAAATAAGTAGGTTTGTTCCTTGGCAGGTAATAGGTAGGCGCTTGATCGATCTGCGATTTCTTACAAGACAAGACGAAAAGTCGGCCCACTAACGATCACTTGGATGTCGGATTGGTTCTCGGTGCGCATGCTATAAATACTTATGCTCTACTCGACCCGTTGTGAGTGAATCAACAACTCCTGGAAAAAGCCGTCACTTCGCACCAACATTTGCCTATCTGCTCAAATACCGGGCACATAAAAGATATGCCGGAGCCAATGGATGTATCTTGTTATCAACAGTCGATTTGGAGGCTGTGGTGGTGGTGGAGCGGATACCAACAAGAGATGGAGAGATATCAAAAGATATGCAAAGAGAATAGAGAGCCTGTTGAATTTGTTGTAAGTCATTCCGTGGTCTAGAACATGGCGACCTCCGCCTCATGATTATTTTTCTCACCCAGGACCAAAACCCTTTCGTCATCGTGCTGGTGGACGTTAAAAGAATTCAATTCCAACATGATCTACTGCAAGGCCGGCATGGAGGATACGAAGCTGCTCGAAGGCTAGAAGAAGGGGTTAAAAATTACTTGGCAGGCACGCCTCTTGGCCAGCGGAGTGTTCCTGTTCTAGTACAAATTTTTGCAGATAGCGACAACCTTGCTGGAACGTTCCACTCGGCACCAGCGACCGAGTCAGACACATACATGCACATGTTTTGCAAGCAGCTTACTACAGGTATACTGTATTCTGGCATTAGCGGCGCCTGGCAAGAGAAGAGCAGTGCAAATTTTAGATCACTCAAGGGTTAGTGCTTGTTAGCTCGTTATTGATAAAATCATTTCTAACTTCTCCCCAAGACATGCTGGACCACTACTACAGGATCGTACAATGCGAGAAAATATTCATTGCCGGTTTTCATCAGAACGACCATAGTACCAACTTGCAATTTTATGGAGCCGACCAAGATGCTGGCAAGAAAATCGTCCTCATTGAGACAGCGCCAGCCGACTCGGCTCAACAACGGCTTCAGCTTCCTGCGACGCAATTTGATGCGGTTTTTTGTTACAAGACCTCGAGGCATGATGACTATCCAGTCTCAGCCATACTGTCGACGCCAAAGAATACACAGCCAAGCATCAGACCGACTGGTGATCCCCCCGCTGTTCCGCCTTCTAGGATCCAGAGACCTGTTTCTAAGCCATCAAGACAGAGTAATAGCTCAGCTAGAGCCTTTTTGAGAAAAGAGGTGACCTCAGCCGTGCAGATAAACCGTCAGAGCAAATTTGGAGATGACCTTCAGCTCTACAGGCCTCCTTCATCATACTACGGTATTAAAAAGAGGTTTCAAAAGACAATAATATTTCGAAACGACCAAGGCTGTCGTGTGGATCCTCCAAGAAGACCTATCGACCCAGAAGACCCCGCTGTACAATCCCTCGACGCAAAATGCTGGGACAAAAATGGCATCAGAAAAAGATTCTGCAATGACCACTACCTGAAGAAGGGATGCGTTGACCCCAAATGCAGGAAGAAGCGAGAACATTTTGAAAAATTGGATCCCCAGGAGTTGAACATTCTCAGGTCCAAGGCCCGAAACTTGCGATGCATTAAAGGTGCTCACTGTGACGACCATTCATGCTACAAAAGTCACCACTGTCCGTGGGGGCTGAGATGCAAAAAACGGCTTAGCATGGGCTGCAAGTTTGAAATTCATTTCGGGCCAGATGAAACGGAGGTCATTTAATGCACCTAACTATGGGAAACATATGGTACGCTGGGAGGACAATAAGATACGTACTGCAGCCGTGTTTTGGGTGAGATGTCATTAAAAGGAAATTTGTACTGCAATCAATGAAAAGATAGAGAAAACGAAAGCTTCGTGAATGACAACTTTTTCAGCCATCCACAGGATTCCTTGGCATTTAGCGAGTGCTCGACCACCCCTGCTGCTCTATGGCCACGAAAACCGTTATAATAACACTGATTCTTTTTCTACCGGTGACTGGTACGAATCAAAAATGGATATCTTTATATTCCTTGTGAAGATCTAAGCCCTACATAATTAGCATAGTACGTAGTATCATGGTTCGTAGGGATCATGATGGTCTATCGCGCAGTGGTAGGGCGACGCCGGTCGTGGCCGCAGCCTCGAAGTAGACAATATCTCCTGCTTGTTACACGCATTAATCCTGTGGCCAATTTCCTTACACACACTACACCTAGGTGAGACCCTGGCAAGTGGTAAATTTGCCTGATTATGAAACTGCATTGTCATGCGATACCACTGCATCAGCCTCTACCCAGTGATTTAGCTATCAAACTACACGTCGGCTCTCTTCAGGTGTTTGCAGTCAAATGCTCTCTTCAGGGTGTATGACTAGTTAGCTTACTGCGCCTCTTAACGATCAATAGCATGAGTTGAGCTGGCCTTGGGAAGCGGCGTCTTCGTCTTCCATTTGAGAAAACCCCCGCCGGCATTCTCACCATCGTAGTTTCTCCAGGCTAAGCGGTGGTCCAGTGGACACGTCCCGGTAAGGTGTCGTTTGCGGAGGTGGGTAATCCGGACGCATCTAGTCCGCTTGTTTCACAGGTGGGCAAGTGAACAGAGAGAGAAATTCATTGAATTGCTCTTGAAGTGTATGGTTAACCCAGTCACGTGAAAATCGGAACAAGATGACACAGCTCAGAGGGCTATCAGGGTGCGCCAAATAGGCATCACAGTAGGTTTGAATTCCCATGACCCCTATACGTGCCTTCCGTTACGCTGCAACCCAGCAATTTGCTTCTCTCATGGGTGGAACTACTACTGTTTGTTGCATATCAATTTGCCGGGACAAAGATATGTGTCCAGCCCCCTTAATCTCTGAAACTCTCGTGTAATGTAAATTTCCTAAAGAAAGAACGACGGCTCTCGATATCTGAAAGCTGCTTCACCTGAACAAAGATGCCAGGACTGCTTCAGGTTTTTGAATTTCAAGGGTCGCGCGCAACCAATTTTCTGTTTGAGCCTTCGCTATCCCGCGTCATTTTGCCAGATGATCCACCCACCTCAACAAAACGCAACCTCCAAATCAGAGTACACAAAATGCGATCTAGTTCAAACAGTTGGCGTGATATTGGAACGTCGTCGTGACAAAAAGTCGTCGGACCGACCCGGTGGATCCAACGCGAAATTTCGACACTGAAATGAAATTGAAGAAAGACATTCACCGGGCACTGATTTATTTCAAACACATACATCCACTGGCAAAAGGCAGATTGATATCTGGAGGAGACAGTCCCGGGGCGGCAACTTCAGGGTTATCCTCATGTCCTCCTTCTCCTTTGCCATCACCAAT
The DNA here is from genome assembly GCF_028828155.1 of Penicillium subrubescens. Lineage (NCBI taxonomy): Eukaryota > Fungi > Ascomycota > Eurotiomycetes > Eurotiales > Aspergillaceae > Penicillium > Penicillium subrubescens. Next base: position 223,915 of record NW_026643158.1, on the reverse strand, counting down.
CACAACTCCAGTCATGAGCCAGCAATACAATCCATACAAGTTTCAATGAGCTTCTCTCGGTTGCGTTCATAATGATCCTTGAGCGTAATATCAATCTCCTGCCAGCCTAATTCGAGTAGTATCTTTATAGTTGTACTTGAATCGCTTTTGGATCCTTCAGTCCCGAAGTGACAATCCACCACTGTCTCAGTCCGGAAAACATTCTGGCCTTGACATCCAAATTGGTGCACTATGGCTTCCTCCAAAATTTTGAATTGGCGTCGTGGCCCAACATTGTTATCCATTAGTCTCTGCCAATGGGGGCCGAAAATGTTTTCAATTAGATCCACAGGATCCTCCGATCCTTCCTTTTCGTTTCCCAGACGAATAAAGCATGGCTTATCTTGGTCCGCGGCATTCACCAGCAATCTAGTACCAAAGGTGGCTTTCATGATTAGGCCGGGGCTAAGGTAGATTGGTCTTTGGGTAAATTGGAAGTTCGAAACAACGTAAGTTGCACGGCCCAGGATCATTTTTTGAGGAATTTCATGATAAACAGTGTTTGCTCTTATTGTCGATTTCTCCGTGTACTTTTGCCGACCCATTTTGGGGAGATCTTTGCCAGTGAGTCTGAGATGCGATGATGATTAAAGTTCTCGGAACAGAATAGCGAAAATATGGAATGAAAGAAGTAGACCTTTAGGAATAGAGATCAATCCCTTCGAAGATTATATACTAGTCAGTATACTGACATGTAAGAAATCTCATATAGGAAAGTTATCACCCCGTGGCCTAACAAATAGCGGGATATGCATTCGATGTATCAAATTTTTTTTAAAAAAGCAAAGAAAAAAGGAAAAAAAAGTACCACGAGGCTGAATGGTTGGGAGTAGAGCTGAAGCCGCATAAGATTGAGAACTTGGAGGTTCCGCAGACGCGTCCCAGCGGCACCCCATTCAGGCGAAACAAACAGTGTGGCTTTGAGACTGGTGTCAAATGTGGGTGTATGACTCAAAGGTCTCAAAGGGCCAATCAAATCTCCACGTCCCGGAGACTCAGGCGTCGTATGAAGGCTTCCGCTTAAGCTCGGTTTAACGGCTATGCTGGAATATCTCGGAAGGTTTTCTTTAAGTTTTCTTCAATGTTGCGCCATCCTCGAGACGGAATCTATCGAACTTATGCTCTCGGACCAGCTGAGGGGTTTTGACTAATCTGCTTCAATATTCGGTTGAGAGTGTATCTGTCCTCCGGACATTCCCCTATTTTCGCCCATGTGGGCGAGTCATTGACTGCATTAGTGTTATTGCCCCTGTGGAGTCAAAATTAGCTTTTAGGATCAGCACAGATACCTGTAATTTAACTGAGGCTGAATGCTTAACGGAGCCGGGACGGCTTCTCAACCGTCTACGCCGATACGGCCTGGCTGTATACCATGCAGGGACATGGCCTTGCAGGGGGCCAATCATGGTATGTGTTGGATGCTTCGGGGGAAATGGAATCCCAACTATCCCATCACCGATTGTGGCTTGAGCGTATCCGGGTCGAAAGGAACGGTTGGTTCCGGGACATGCTCCCACATCCATCGATAAGTTGCTTTTCGAGTAATTCTGATGTATCTGAAGTGACTCTTCTGTTGGACCTGGTCTCACCGCTTTGGAAAATATCAGTGCGGGGGTGCACACTTTTTCTCGAGAGTAGTGGACCAAAGGATGGCGTTTTCTATGGACGCTCTCCGTCGTTGGCCAACACCGCAGCGTCTTTTTCCACGGATAACGCAGTGCCCGGGCCTCCATGTTGACAGGTTCTACGGACTCGAAACTGATAAATAGTGTTATCAAGATAGGAATTTCCGACCGTGCCCATAAGCCGGTGTTATCATAAGAGAGAAGGAGGGTATGAGTCGGGTAACTCCGCTTTTCAGAAAAGGCCAAAAACATACCGCTTGACTTGTCGTAGTGAAGAATAACGTAAACACCTAAGCCCCTGATAAATTGAGGGCTCAGATTACGTCGTGACGCGTTTCGACCGTGTCTCGCGAGATAGAACATTGAGCTCGTGTGTATCAGCTCAGTTGATGTCAAACGTGCTGGAAGAGTTCCTATATAACCCAGCCGGTGCTCATATTGGAATGTTTCTCATACTAGGCGCTATCGTCCAAGCATGTGCCTAGTACCACTCAACTAAACTATCTCCAAGTTTGGTACTTGGGATATGCGATTTTGAACAAAACTCACATATAAACTAACGCCTAAAAGTTTAGGCTCTGGGATACAATACAGGGGTGGAAGAGCAGGGAATTTTTGTTCTCCCGAAAGAACGTGCCGCCAAAAAAGGCGAACTCATCTTGTTGCAGGAGAAAACAGAGTGGATGGATTGGAATGGAAAGGGCCCCATTTTATAACTTCATGTCAGATGGAAGGAAGGGATGGGAGTAAACCGCCAAACTTCTTCAAGCCGCGGAGTTTGGCGGAGTTTGAATACCTCACGAGAAAAACAAGCTGCAACTTGTTCCAAGGAATGGGACGCAAGTCCCTCCTAATTCAAAAGAATAAAGCGCGGCGAACAACGGCTTTGCAAACAGAATGTCGCAGACTTGTGCATCCTGTCCGAGGTGACCACGACTGCCGTATCTTTCAACCTGAGACATCGAAATTCGCTTGTGTCAAAATGACAACAAAACTAACGGAGACGGGGTGTAACTCCGTCTTATATACATAGTATGTCAGTACGCAACACCAGCCGATGGTGTGCAGGCAAGGGGTCATTTCCCTTCAGATTCCAAAAGCTAACGGCTGGTCTAGACCAATACATTCGGACGCACCAATTCCAAAACGGTATTTCAGCCAAACCACGCCAATAAGGGTCACTTCTCATGCTGCTCTTGAGACAGCATGGGAGGCTGTCCTGGTGTCCCTGTAGCAAAATCAGACGAGGCACACAGGTTACCCATTAAAAGCATACGAACGAGATACAAAGTGACATAGTGTGCCCCTGCCAATCTTTAAGCGGGCAGTAATAGCAGTAATAGCGATTCTTTCGGCAGAGAGTGAGTCAAGGGAGAACCACACAATTCTTTGAATCGGCGCAAATGGGGCGTAAATTTGGCCAAGCCAATATTTGGTAATGTTTGTTCGTTTCTTAAAAGGCACTGGAGCAAGGCGAGATCTTGGCCCTGGCCTAAATTTTTTACCGCTTCCCCCAAGCAAACAGGGGCACGGGTTGTGATATTTGGTTACAAAATAAAAATAGAAATAACAAGCATCGACTTCATTCGTATATCCGAAACAGAACCATGTCAGTTAGATGCTGCATACACATTCAATCTTGATGAGCTTTTCAGACTCAAGAACATCGTCCAGTAAGCTACCAATGTCATCCTGTGGGTAGCCCAAGACATCGTATGAAGTGTTCCCCTTCCGAACACTCAATGATTTTATGAACCAGCTTGGGTCGTTTGGGGGATCATTGGTAGCCAAAATTTGCGCCACAACTTGTCGAAGACCTTGGCGACTGGGATTCGCTATAAATCTCAGAGCGCCTATAGGTTTCTTGGCCGGATACTGAATATCAACGAGTACTGAGTAGCCCTTCGCACCGGCGTGGGAAGGGAATGAGGTCGAATGCGTCAAAACGGGCTGTGAACCCTCGCAACCACCTGTAGGTGGTGCAGCACTCTGTTCTGCGAGAGTAATGATCATGGTTGGTTCTTATAGTAGGGTTAGTATCATGATTATGGTAAATAGAGAATCTTTCCGAATACCTTCTAGAATAACGTTAGGACTTTCCTGTGATGCAAGTGATTCAGGATCTTCCTTCCCAGGATCTTGCGCCGGGAAAGGGATGTCGATCGGTGCGCTGTCAATGCCCGATAGCGCAGGACTCTTCAATTCCGGTCCATATTGAACTTGCATCGGGATGGTTATATGACACTCTGGTAAGTAGTCGCGGCGTAATTCATGGCCACAATCAGCAAGATATTCCATAATACAATTGCTGGACATGTCATGTAAAGACTTGAGTGCCTGCAGTACATCCCCCGCGTATGTTTGCATGATCTTGACCCGCTCTCCATTTTCCGATTTGTAGGCGAATGCGACCACGTAGCCGGAACGCGTTTCGCAGGTCAGGATATCAGCCGTGTTGTTGAATAGAAAGCGAAGATTTGCTAGAGACTTGATTAACGCTGAGTTGCTCCGAAAAGGGCAAATCTTTCGCACCTAGCGTCTGGTCACGATAGAACGCGCCACTAAAATCTAACTTCCTCATATTGCGCAATGAATCAAGTAGAAAAAGGGGATCATGATTAGCACAACATCTTTTACGGAGGTGATATCATCATCGATATTTAAGCATACAAACCCAGTGTAAAGGTCGCTTCGACTGCTGGTAGGTATGCCAGGACACTACGTTACCATGTCACTGAACCATTTTGCTACCTTACGTTGCTTTCGACTCATGTAAGTCATTGATAGGATTCCAAAGGCGCGCTTCATTCCTAAGTCAGTAACATAGCCAGCATGAACAAGTGTTCCATTCTTCACATTTGAGAACCCGTTGCAATAACAAGTGGTGGAAGGAGGGGTTCGGTGGGGACATCAAAGGCCTCAAAATAACGCTGTCAAGCATATCGAGTTATGTGTATTACAGGATATTTCACCTGATTAGAGTCGAAATGTTCGCTCAGTTTACAAAATTCTTCACTTCACCAACTCTACACCTTGGCCGCTCGTGGGATGGGGGCCCAGCCCCGCCCCACCAGGAATTTCTTAATTATGAGTAGCTTCCCAGGAGGCTACGCAGAATGAAGCCATCGCCCCAACTGTGCGGTACGGATTCATACAAACAAACTTCATGTTAATTTCTAAACTTGGGTCCCCTTCTCTGATACAATGACGTTGAAGTGTTTCTCCAATCTAGTAACCCAAAGACCTCGTGCTGGGCCATGCGGTACCTTGCCTCCATTCTGACCGTGTGGTACATGGAAGAGAATTTGATAATCCTCTCCGTCGGGGCCCTTGAGTTTAAAAATATGTATTGACAACGGCCTGGACATATCAACTAGTGGCGTTACCTTACAAACCCTAGCTCCCGCGGGGATCGACAGTCGCGCCCCATCAATATCAAATCGACCAACTTCGACCGCGCCAAGATCACAGTTTTTATACTGGATCGCTCTGGAAATCTGTAGTGTTGAAGATTAATGATGGACAACTGGTGAGTTTTTAGGGGTATAGTGTTACCAAAAAGCTGGCTGGAATTTAGGCTCAAAAATGGCTAGTATTCGCCGGATACCAGCGACCCCCATGGGATAGGTGGGAGGTGACCTGATAACGAGACGGAGCTAACGCATAGCGACATCACTAACAGATAATCAAGTTCTAGATAGGCTCATGAACAAGGCCACTCGCCTTGATGACGAAATCCATAGACACCTTAGCCATTGAAGTGATGCGAGGACCAATGGTGTACGTTTTCGCCAGTGCTGCTGGCCCATGGACTTGAGATTCCAGCACACGCTATTGCACGATACTCGCTGGAACCAGACCCCACCGATTACCGTACACACTCCCTCGACGAGCATTTGCAGCCAAAATTGAAACTCCTGGCACTCCGGTCACCAACGTACCTCCAATATATTCCCACCCGTCATGATCAATCCGCGCCTGGACCTCATGAGCCTCTGCATGGTTGGAAGGCTTGGTATCATATGAACCAAAATAAAACTGGGTTTTGGTCGGCCCATTTGACTAAAGCAGCGGCAAACCATCGAGTCCATACTCCCGTCATTATCTTGGGTAACCTTTGAGATTAATCGTGTCGTCCGATAATCGTCGTTCGCGCTTCCTCGAAAATCCGCTCGATCTCAGCGCACTGCGACGCTTCTTGCTCTTTCCACTCGGCTGGCCATAATTGACATCCGTTCGGATTGTATCCCGCTTCCATCCAGCCACCCAGATACAACTTCCAGCGGCCGGACGCCTTTTTGACCGGACACATATATTCTTGCCTGACCTGATATGAAACGCCTTTGCTGTATAACAGTCTGATGTAATCCAGTACAGCCCGCTGCATTTCGAGCAACGAATCAAGGTCCAAAGACCGGTCTTTGACACGGAGCAAAAGGGGTGCAAATCGGAGACGGGGCGATATAATTAAGAAGGCTCTGCTGGCGGAATCGAGTTCGGAGACACGAGGATCATCAACCAGTTTGGAAGGCATTTGGCGAAGAGTTTTCAAGACGTGATATTCGCGAATGGAGTCATCATCGACAGCCTAAAGGAAAATCAAAGTAGTTAGGGACCTGTGGTGGAAATCTCAAGGGTCCAGAAGAGACAAACCGGGCGACAGACGACCTTCGAGTATGGTGTAAATGAATTTGTAGATTTTAAAATAGGATCTACATCCCTCTTTTCCCTGCCTCGGGCGCGTTTGGTTGGGATTCGGTGAGAGCCACCTCGTCCTTGTTCCCGGAGTCTCATAGGGGAATGTTTCTGTGGCATCTGATTCGGCTAGATAAATCGATGCGTTGACTTGATCTGTGTTGCGCAAGAGGTTGTTCTGGTAGGATTCTGGTTGAAACAGTACGACGAGTTGTAGCGGACAGGTTTTGTTTGGGGGTTCTCCTTTGGGTCAATTGTTTACAGCTATTTGAAGGGCAACCGTGAGCCAATCATTCTATGGACGCCAGGCACTGGCGTCAACACGTGTGTTTCGGTATACTTGGCCCCGGCTCTTCGCCAAGAAGCCAGAAACGGCGTACGGTAGCCGCCACAATCAGTACCTAAATATAACTTGGACCAGTTCTCGCAGGTAGCGTACTAACTGTAGTAACGGGAATGGGCCGGGATGGGATCCATTGCGAATAACTTTACACTACAACTAACCTCACTGACTGACTAGAACGGATTCGTTTAGGGGCATTGTCGCAAACTATTGGGATTTGAACAGGCCATTACAAATTGTGAGATATGGGCCTTTAAGAAATTCAAGCTTGTAATTCATCTCATTGCAATAGCCGTATAATACACGCCCACTTAAGGCCACCCGAGTTGCTCTAAACCTTTTTTAGACATTCCCACGAAATCCAGTCGGTAACCACGGGTCAATGTCTCGTACAGTATCAACGTTTCACCGTGCTGAAGACTTTGAAGAGTGGTCCGAAAACGTCCTTCCACATCCTCGTATGTCCTCGAAATATCTTCCAAGCTCTTGTCTTCTTCCAGACCTCTCCGGCGTATAATTTGTTCCAGTAATTTTTCACCAAACATAGCGTAATGTTCCAGCCCATCTTGTCCAGCCCGTATAATGACAATATCGTCCAGCCAAGATGACCTCCGATTACTCCCGTGGTCAATGCATCCACACTCATCCTGTGTGTATCGATCAACTCCAAAGTCACGGAGCCGCCCAAGCAGCATCGAAAGACAAGTGGTTGTGAGATATAATTGTTGTAAAACAGACACGGATTCTTTCAGGCCTTTGAGATGTGTTTCGTGTTTCTTAAGGTCACGGATAGCAGAGGTTATGCAGGCCATGCACCGGCGCCTAGTTTTGTCATTGAACTGTCCCGGAGCACTGCTTGGCATTTCAGTATATTGCTCTTATAGCCCATAATCTTCACGTACCAGCGTATGATGTTAAGGTAAGTGCTAAGCGCATGGAATAACGCCAAAAGCACCTCCTGGAGTTTATATAAGCCATAACCCGTTACTGTAATCTCTAGAATCCGAGAGGCGTCTCTATCAGGTGAGGCCTGTTTGGTCATACCATCGCAGATTTGGAGGCAGAGCAAATAGAATGGGTCAAGTTGCCAACCGGGACACCACATGGAGCCCAGTAATGTGTCCTGCAGTGATCTCATTCCATCCTCAAGGGCGCTGAGGTCAACAAGTCCACTAGGTTCTACCTTTCTGATGATCTCCAGAACCAGAACCGTTGATTCAAAAAGTTGATCTCGGGGGGAAGGTTGCGATTGAGAATTCATTTCGGCATTGACAGCAAACAACACGTTAACTTCGCCTTTGAACGAGATTTGTGACTCAAATAGAGAATGCGTAATGGTGAATGCGAGTAAACTAGATCTTGCGTCGACCGTTCGTGAGGTCCTCCCTTCGGACGGTGTTCTGAAGGTGGGGTACAGCGGTGTCTGATGTATTTAATACAGTGGTGTTTCTGCCGGCGAGGCCTCCACTAATCAAAGACCGATCATACCAGACGGTACAGTAAATTTCGAAAATGGTCCCCACAGACAGACAGTGTCGTAATATTGGGCACAGGCCAGTCACTCGCGCTGGGATAAGGATCAGGGGTCGCTTACGAGTCTCTATTTCCTATTTTACTCTGGTACTGCGAAAGACCGAATCTTTGGCGAAATGAGACTGGCATACAACCATGTGGGCGTGTTTCAGGGTTCGCGGCTAATGGTGGATATGTGGAATTTCTTTTCCTTCAAAGAACGGTGGCATAGTCCGCCCCACGCCTGGACAGATGTGATTACCTGCTCAGCGCTTAGTCGTTGGACACCACGTCATAAATTGTCGGTGTTTTGGGTAAGTATGCCCTGTGTGGAAAGAGAAGGTCTCATCATACGTGTCGAATGCGGTGATTGAACTAACCGCCCGTGGTGATGGTGGGGATCGCCGACAATGCGAACCATTTGTCCAACCAGTGGGGAATGTTAAACTGCGAGCACACGATGTAGCACCGCGATGTACCTAGAGGTCTAGTGGGAATTGTTACGGACACAACAGCTTTCTTCTAGTTAACCAGTAAAAATCTGTTGTGTCCGTAACAATTCCCAAGGATGGCTTGCTGTTTCTCACATGATTTCCCCATCCAGACTCAGCCTGTGTTTCGGTTCCTCATTTCGTAGAATAACCAAAACGACGGGCCCTTGGGATGGGTATCTACCCGTATGCAGGGTTATTGGCCACTAAATCCTATTTCTATGCGCTCAGGCAAGGTTTTCATTGTTACCATCATCCACAATAGCTGACCGAGTTTGTCAGAATTTGATTAAATCTCCATAGTAGGACCCTGCGTACGTCCGTCACATGGCGGATCCGGATCCAATCACTTAGTTAGCGCCAGCATTCAATGACTCATCCACAGCCACGAAACTAACTTATCTAGTTAGTTAACTATGCCTCCAGATCGAGGGGTATCCTCACGCAGCCAGTCAAGCTTTCGGGTTCAGAGCGGGCGGCTACAGAAACACCAAGGATGAGCTCCACCTGAAAGCGGAGCGCTCAAGTTATTTCAATCGAAGAGCAGGCATACTGGCGGCGTGGGCCGATGCTTATGCTATTTCTTAAGTCTATCTCAATTGCACAAAATGGTTTAATATTGTACGCGCACAACCCCAGCTTCAAGAAAAGCGAATACTTTATTTCGAGCCTTTACGCTCGGGCAGGGAGCCGCCCATATTCATGCGCTCAGTGTATCTGTGCCTTCTGCTCATCCACCGTCCCGATTTGAGTCGGCAGAAAGGTACAGAATAAAACCTGAGTTGTTAGTTATATTGACTCCCTAACCCTGCAGTAAACCAAAATAAACCTTCCTGCATTTGGTCTTAGTGGTATTTGACAACATCTTCAACTCGACACTCGCTTTCCTTTGGGCTTCTGTATTTGGCTGAATAACAGGCCAGGAATTAACCATAGCATGGAAGTCATCTAGCTATGATGTAAATCACATTGTAGATGGTGAGTTATGATGCTGTGGTGTTGTCATGGCGGACGGCCTGACTTGTGAGACCCCAAGGCGGTCAGCAGTGCGGCACGCTGCGACCCTCTCTCCTTCACCCTCGCCTCCAGGCAACCCCTTTGACGATCCCCACCGACAACCTGGACGACCTGCGACTCTAAATATGATCTCGCCATCTATACAACTAATATAATCACTATCATCATGCCCCAGACGGCCACCATAAGGAGTCACCCGTTTAACTCCCACACTCCGCCCTCCATATCCAGCGCGCGACCGGCTGAGCACAACGCTGATCTTGATGAGCGCATAAAACAACTCGACTCGCGTGTATTCGAGCTTCAATCTACCGTCCTTACTAAGGATGGCTATGTTGACCGCCGGAACCGCGAGGATGACCACATCCGTCGCGAAATGGAGACCCAACGTGCTACCTCCCACCTTATTGACCTCAACGTCATGGCACTGCGCTCTGATGTCGCCCAGATAAACTCGCGCTTGGACTCAGTGGACTCGCGTTTGGACTCTATGGCGTCGCACATGAGACTCTCTGACCGTGTCCGTTTCAACTCTCTCGCCCACACCATTTCTGCGCCCATCAGCTCTGTTCCTGTCATCACTGAGAGCGGTGCTCTTGAATGGCCCAAATACTTTCCGCGCACGGTTTGGAAGTTCTGGTGTCTCAAAAACAGAAATCGAGGTATGCGTTGATCAATGAAATCACATCATCGTTCCGCTTTCTAACATATATATAGTTCATCGCTTGGTTGAACTCGCGGAATTTTACCAACTGGGTGGTTACAAGGATTGGTCTCGTATGCAGCAGACCGACATATTTGCCGACAGCGACTCAAGTGACTCCAGCGATGAATCAGCCGTTATAACTCGAGAAGAAGCCGTTCGTCGCTTCCCCGAAACCGCACATCGAGTACTCGCCGCCACTCTAGGTCTTGTGTACTACAAGATTCGCAATGAGGTGGGCGAAGGCCCTGATGCCATGCCTTCTCGTCCGTTGAAGCGTCAACACGAAAAACATGCTTCCGCAAGTCCACGCTCCAATGCTAAGCATGTAAAGATGCCACGTACACTCAGTGTATCTGACACTTACTGGCGACGGTTAATCAATGGCACCCCTGTGCCTGAGTCTCAGTCATCCGGCTCCGAGGAGCTTGACGAGTTAGGATGGAATCCATTTTCAGATGTCTCCGAGGACGCGATGAGCAAGCTGCGATCAATTGAGCCGCAAGACATTGGAGCTGTCCTTCGTGCTTTGGAACAAGGTCGTCTCAAATTAAAACCCAGTAATTCCGAAAAGGCGGGCATGTCTCCCGCTGAGACCAAGGCGTCCAAGGTCAGCCATGGACGATTAGCCAAGTCAGTTGAAAAGTCTGATGTGCCTACCGAGCCACAAACTCCTACCCAGCCTATTTCATCACCGTCTCGCAAGGCTAAGTCAGGTCCTGAGACTGCATGCAGTTCCAATTTGGATAGTGCAACAACTTGATTGCTGCCACATACACATTACTTTAATTTACAATCTCCCCCTGACCGCAAAGCATCGCCGTCATCGCGCTGCTCATTCAGGCGCGCAGCCGGCGGCAATCCAGGCGGAAGCTCTGAAAGCCCATCCATAGAATCCGGACACTGAGCCATTCCACTATCCCACGGGGGAATTGCAGTCCGGCGCACTGCAGTTGGGGTTAAGCTTATTTGCATGTGCTTAGGACTGTAAAAGAGGGTGCACTACAATATTCTATGCCCTATTGTCAATTGAGATCTTCTGTGATCCCAATTCTCTGCCTCCCAATGCGTGCTCCCCTTTTTAGGCCCGCGTCACCCAAACAATCCTGACACGAAATCTATCACATGGCGAGCAGCAGTTTCCAACGACTTCTCCGTGACAATCGGTAAGAGGTGGAGAGTGAGCTCCTTTGGCCTCATCCCAGCCTCCAGTCATCATAGCAATCGCGAACAGCAAAGCGGCATCTGGCATGTATGGTGTCATGACCCGACTGCCTCCCTCGGGATATCCAGCATCGTTAAACTAGAATTCTGGTAGAGCAAATACGCGGTTGCCTGGTCAATGTTACCTAGACGTAAGGAGTTCAGAACTAGCATGGAGAAATGCCAGCTATATGAATCCTCCAGTGCCCACAACTCTTTCACTTTCCTGTCTGTGCTCTACGTGATCGTCAAATTTATCTGCTTAACGGTTGATGGAGGCAGCAACAGTCAGTAGATGCTAGTCATAGCTGGATGATCATCGTTGTGTCATTGTTAGTCCACATGTTCGGGATACTTTCGTATACTGCGTAGGCGTCGTTAACAACGGAAGTGGCGCCAGGTTCTCAAAAACCTGAATCCAATGCTTTGGAGCCGACTGGCCTTGTCGACTTTCCAGCGATCTGCGACCTCCAGTCCAAAGCGCCACTATGCCAGCCCACGGGATGACAGCTACAATGGGAGAAGTGTCTTCGGTGACGGAGTCACCAGTTGTCCCAAGTCATAAACGGCAGTTGTGGAATCCCACGAGCTAAAAGAATCCACGAAATCCACAGATTCGGTAAGAATAGTATCCCACTTAGCAAGTGTCGCATGAAAAGATTTGATCGCAATTTCATTTGACCCGGGAGATACAGTAAGTGTTGCACGTAGTAAACATATGTTTATACAACCACAAACTAAAATATAGGGCTTCTAGGTCCAGCGCCCTCAGCATATTATTCCGATAGCTAAGAATCCTTACGATCAGAGTTATGCAAAAATTGGGTTAAGTTGGTTCATATTGGGGTAAAGCCCGCGTTAGGCATTTAATTGACTTTATTCTATCGCCAGACACAGTCATGAGGTAATGGTCAAGTTCTTGCTATAGGACCCGCGTCATAAACCAAGGTTGCAAATTGGGGAGAACAGGATCTTGCACATCCTGTTGAAACATAGCCAGAGCGCATATGAGTCGGACTTCTAGCCAATGGAGGCATAAGGCCTTGTGATTCATCGTGCCTGATCAACCTCAGATGTGAACCCGAGCCAGTACCAGAAGAATGTCCAAAGTCTCGGTAGATTCTTCACCGATACCACCTTGTAGGCCTCACTATACAGAGATAGTCTATATCGACTTAAAAATGAGAACCATCGAGGAGACATCCATTGCCAACCTACCTCAAGTCTTTCCTCCACTAGATTCACTCTTTTCACCCTTCGAACCATTTGGCGAAGTAGTTGCCGAAAACCACTCCAACTCTTTCCCCGCATATCTGAGCGCGATCGGCAGCTGGGGAAGAGCTAGGGATCTGGGACTCAAGTCATACCAGAAGGTTATGGCTGTGCCTAGTATAACATGGATTGTGCTTACTCTCAGATATGGCACTTGTTATAGCTTGAGCGGGAGAAAGTAGAGAGCAGCCCGTTCTCCACAGGAACCAATTGAGAATATCTTCGAATAAAGATAATACAGGTCCCCAGCCTGTGCTTGCTGCTAATAGGGCGCTCACATGCAGCGATAAATTGTAGTCGAAGATCTTAAATTCTTAAAGCACTGTATACTAGGACATATATCGGCTCAGATTCGACACCATTTCAGGTAGGCAGTGGGAACTTTGCATTCGGTACCGACGTCACTGGCCTCCAGACCTTCGCTACTTGCGCCATCATGTCCACTTGGGGGCTGGCATACATGCAGCTTGCCAACTACAGCAGGGCAAATTTTGCCTGATGGTATGAAATATGTTTAGTTTATACCCGCTCTAGAGAAACACAGGCATCGCCCAGATTTCACAGGCCTTAACTGGTGGCCACATGGGAGGCTTGTTAACTAGGCTATGCCAAATCGGTGAAAATTTCATCCCGAATTGGTCATCCAAAAACCACTTGGATTATATTCTCCACTAAGGCTTCCAAGGGTTCCTTGAATGGAAGATATATACGCTGATTGATTGATCCTAACCTGCAAAAGTATTCTGACATTTCTTAATCAGCCCGCTTCCACCTCTACCTGAACTGAGATGGCCGCATTTGAACCGCTGGTGACAGTCAAGGTAGCTGGCTCGGTAAGCAAGGTAGTCACGAAAACGCTATCCGATAGCATTGAAATTCCGTTTGGCGGGCTGAGAGGGTTCCTTCTCGCACGTCACACCTTTAGGAGTCGGGTGGTACCAGCAGACCGTCTGGTCTGACTCAACATTGGGGGACGTTGCTCCTGATTTGTATGCTTCGATGTAGGGTTTGGAGATGATGCGCCATTCGCCGTGGGGGAAGCCTTTCGCCCATTGCGACGAGCCATCGTCTCAATGATGGGCCGAGTAAGGTCCAATGTAATGGGATTCGCCGTAATCTGGGAGGCAAGTTCATTAGCCAGGAATCATGAGAGCAGAGATCGCGGACGTACCGTTCCACGTAATGATTTCCACCAGCTGAGGCTTCATTTCGAGCATTTGCTGCCATCGTACGGTAATTTGTTCTTTACATATGAATACCCAGTTCTTTTCGTATTGAAATGTGTCGAGAACCACGGCGATACCGCCATAGCGTGTACATTCAGGAAATAGTTTTCGCGGGACAAAGGAAGAATAACTTACGGGCCATAGACGGCTTACTCCCAAGAGCTGCGATAAGTCTGTCGTGCCATACAGTCGTTATTGGGCCTGGAATGATACTATTTCCACCGTGCGTGGGCCACGCGTACCAGGGGAAAGCGCCATCAAGCGAATTTCTAGCGGATGAAGCCCCATTAGGGTCCTGGAAGTTTGGAATAGCAAAAATGGGATGATCTGTCTGGTTTTTCTTGGACCCAAGTAAAGCTATCGCCAACAAAGATATAAGCGGTGATCGCCGGGGTATACTGCGTTTACTAGCCTGACCACCTTCTCGAGTTAGCTCCAGCCAGTCCCCAGTCTCCATCAGCCCCAGAAGACAACTTTCAGACATCATCTTCAGCTGAACTGTATGCGCAAGAGTCCCTTTGGTACATCGAACTAATTCAAATGATGATCAAGCCATTCCTGAAGTTTTTTCTTCTTCTCTACGGTTTGGCCTCAAGGAGCCTCCGAGCTAGAAAGTTTAACGAAAGCATGAAATCTGGAGGCCGAGTACATAGATTCTTTGAAGAGAAATACTTGTACTGGCTGGAAGCTCTGAGTAGGCTTCATCAGGGCCCACGAATGGGCCGAGGACTTCGGCCCATGGCCCAACCCACGATGGGCTTGGGCCCTAACCACTAGCCCACCACGGGCCCCCCATGGGGGCCCATGAAAGCCCATTTTTGCATAAAATCATGGTCTTGGCGGTCATAAATCTGCTTATAAATTATGAATTATATCCTTGATGTCATACTTTACACTTATTTTTGCTATCATGTATGACTATTCTCGACGAAAATAAAGTTTGGCATAGCTTATTCTAGCTATGTATAGTAGAAATAGCTAGTGGAAATACTCAACCAGGAAGTTAGTATAGCTTTACAGTGTGCTTGTCAAGATGTATATTTCTGCGGTGTGTCGGAGCACCATTTTCTCTAAGGCCTGTGTACTGAATCTTCAATCTTTAATTTAGGTATATGAATTGTTTTAAATAAAGTCCCATGATCATTATATTCTAGTTGAGTATATTTCATTAAAGTTCAGTAATATTACCTACTATAAAGGTGTGATTACTTATCTCAAACAGAGAGTAATTTTCATAAATACGTGTTTGCATTGTTTGTGGCCCAATTGGGGGCCCACGGCCCATTATGGGCTATAGTATACGGCTCAAAGCCCAACCCATTCGTGGGTTGGCTTGGGTTGGGCCTGGGCCAAGGTGGGCTCTGATGAGGCCTAGTTTTGAGCTTGCTATCGAGTATTCCTCAGGGGGTGAAAGCAATGGAAGAACTTGAGTCTTGCTCTGTGAGTTCTGGTTTCCAGTCTGGATCCGGGACTGGCTGACAATAAACAGAAGAACATCGAATCCCAATATCTATATAGGTTTACAAAGACGGACGCCTGTTCATTTTAGCATACAAGGAGGTCATCGAATTCGGTCCATTGCAGGTGTCTGCCTCTGCCCTTGTGTTCAGTCCGTCTGGCAGCGTGATCAGGAGACTCTTTAGTCATGAGGAACCGAAATATATAGATTGAAGCCAAAGGTGGAAATAAATTGGAACGCCTGTCTTCAGACTCTCGAGGGCCATGGTGATAACGTGACCTCAGTGATCTTCTCAAATGACGGCCAGCGACTCACATCAGGTTACGGCGACAAAACAGTCAAGATCTGGGATGCCACTTCGGATGATTGTCTCTAGATTCTCTTTGTTGACAGGGCTGTATATCAACTTTCATTCTACCCAATCAACAACTTCTGAATTTCTACAGAACTTGGTTTTTTGAACGTGTACTCTCCTTCTGGCACGTTTAAATTTGATTTCGAGAAGACTCTTCCCCGCGACTCTAGTGACTCTGGCTATAGCACAAGTGCCAAAGACATATGGATTACGAATTTACGAATAAAGGACAGAATGCGCTTTGGCTACCTCCGCAGTGTCGCCCACTGAAGTCCATAGTACCAGGTTCAACAGTAGCATTGGCCACTCAATCAGGTCGTATCCTCGTGCTACGTTTCTCACCATGTTAAGCACTATATCCCATGGGGGTCGCTGGTACTCTGCAAATACCCGCCATTTTGTATGGTTAGGGTTGTTGGGGTTAACCCAAGTACCAGTCAGAAATGGACTACTTTTGAACCCAAATCCCAACCAGCTTTTTGGTCACACTATACCTCCAAAAATTCGCCAGTTAGTAATTCGGGTCAAATGCTCGAGCGATGGTCAAGATTTTAATACAAGATTTGAGAAAATCCTTCCTCCCCTTCCATAGTGTGGGGGAAGAGGTATGTGTATCGGCTTGTTGTTTTGCTAAGTGTTGTTATGCAAAGGAAGCTTGACTCTCGTCATTTCAGAGGGATACACAGAGGCCATATACACAGCATGAAATTCAAGTTGATTTACAATCAACTTGGATCTTCCTATGGATAGAGCAGGAAATTATTTCCGATGTTGCGGCTTCATTCCTGAGCAGACAGCCTCAAACCACAACAGTTTACAACAGGGGTAAGAGGCCTTGGGATACGAAAACCCGGATGCTGCCACGCTTTATAAAAAATGTCTTAATCGCCACACATCCGGGTCGCCATCCACGGACGGTCGCTTATCGGGACATGTTCACTGGACTATGGACACGGTATCGAGCTTGCACGCCAAGTCGCCGTCCCTCGACATACTCTCGAATCCAAAAACGCAAAGCGTAATCTATGACAGCCTAATATTCTTCCAATCCTCATGATCATCGTTGAGCATTGATGCTTCCCCAATTTCGTAGTGTCATTGTTTCGAGAAATAGTCTGGGTGGGAATGGCCTCTTTGCCAGGCGACTGACCCATTCCCCTCTCCGGGACCAAAGTGGATATTGGCTTGCGACAGTGGCCACGTGATCTGGCGTTCCTCTCGCGCACCGCAGCCGCGCGCGTTTGTTAATGCGGTCCCCGCTTGTCAGAGATTCGACCCTTGGTCCACGAGTGAGGCGCGCATCACTCACAACATAAGCAGGACATGGGCAGAAGCTGCTCTCAGCGCTGCTTCGCGCGATGCTGCTGATGCGTTCTGATCGAGCCACACTGGACCGATGGAGCCTTTCCGCGTGCGCCTAAACTGCATCGATCACTATCAAGCGACCCCATCGAAGCTGGACCCTCCGCTACCATTTCGGGATGGGAATTTAGACGACAATGCTTGGCCCAAGGTACCGGTGATTCGAGTGTTCGGGGCGACCGAAACGGGCCAACGCGTATGCGTTCATGTCCATGGGGCCTTTCCTTATCTGTACATCGAATACAGTGGGTCTGTGGTTCCTGAAGCAGGTTCGTGGGATCAGTAGGGCTCGTACATGCTCGCGTGTTCCATTCACTAAATGCCAATCTTTCTCCAGTGAGCTCGGCCATCCGCACTCTCCATATCTCGATCGATCATGCTCTGGCGGCTAGTTTTCGATGTAATGCCTATGACCGCAAGACCGCGTATGTCGCACATATCACTTTGGTCAAAGGGATCCCCTTCTATGGATACCATGTCGGCTACCGGACCTTTTTCAAAATCTATCTTCTCAATCCCTTCTATGTCACTCGCCTAACAGATCTGCTGCATGAAGGAGCTGTCCTGAACCGACCGCTACAGCGGTACGAGAGCCACCTCCAGTACGTCCCGCAATGGATGTGTGACTACAACTTATATGGGTGTGGTTACATGGACTGTGGCAAAGTCACGTTCCGGCGGCCAGTGCCGGAATATTTGGAGCTGAACCATCCAGATCATCGCTGGCACGACCGCTCCATTAGTATCGACAGCATTCTCGAGGACCCTACCCTTGAGAAGCAGAGCTATTGTCCCCTGGAGGCAGATGTGTGCGTACACGACATCCTCAACCGACGTAATATCACGGAGCGTGCACTGCACCACGACTTTACTGAGTTCTTACGACCGGCCGCCTTCAACGAGCGGTTGGTTCCGAGCCTGGCTGGTCTATGGCAGGACGAGACTCGGAGGCGCAAAAAACGCTTGGGAATCACCGATCCTGGCAGTACACCATTCAGCCCCGACGAACTGGTTTCGATGTCTGCCGAACCAAGAATGCAGTCGAAGGGAGGATGGGTCCACGAGGATGAGTTCCACGAGCTGGCTCTCCAAATCGCCGTAGACGAGAAGAATAATCGTGATGGGGAGGCTGTCTCTTTTGAGACGTTTGTGGACGGACAGGATATGCAAAATATTAAAACAGCCTTGAGCAGTGTGGAAGATTTCTATCCAGACAGGTTTGACAGCTCGGTCCGACATGATGACCACCCCCTGCAGCACGCACCTGATGAAGAACCGCCGCATGTTTCCGCCGATGAGCGGCTTGCACCTACTTCCCCGACGAACGAGGAACGAGCAGTATGCATCGGATCTCAATGGTTGGAACGACATATCGACCGAATACCAGGTCGAAGAAGAACCACAACAGCCTCAATCTCCTGCAAACAGAGTCATAGAAGAGAGCTTCTACGACGGCGTATTCGACGAATATCCCCCAGCCGGCGAAGCCGAGGATCCTCGGCCCGTGAACGCCACCTTTGTCCCGGGTTTCAATGAGGTTTCTCGCAAAGCGCCTTCCTTCCTTTCAACTGGTCTCCAACCTAGCAATGAACGGCTTGATGATGAACGAGAGAATGCGCAGAATCTTGCAAAACGATCGCATCCCGAAATACTCGATTCTGACCAGTCACGTCCAGCCAAACAACCAAGGATTCCAGTATGTCATTAACAACAATAATTCAGAGTAAGCTTTTCCTAAGTTTTTCTTGAGGGTCGCAGGAGACCAACTGACAACTGGAAAAATGTCGCGGTGGTGATATTACCAATTTGAAAATAGCTTGCGACGGAATCGAATATACTCTGCACTCAACCTCCCATCTTTCGATCCATCCGGGCGTTTACATAGTTGCATCACAGGCCCTCTCATCCATAACGTCTGGTGCCAGTAATGTTATATGTTATAGTATCATCGATCACATATGCTGGCCACCTCCGCGCGAGAAGCACGCGCCCAAGACAACGAAGGCCTCCAACCAATACCGTCAAACGGCCGAACTATTTCGACTGCACCATCTTTACCGCTCCGGTGCGGTTGCTGTCATATTCAAACATCCCCGACCAACTCTAGCGCTTCCTCGGTGGTGGTTGGTCCTAGTTTCGATATCACCATCGTCACTGACGCCGGTCTGAATTTCTATACTATAGCGTTTAAATGCTGTATGATTTATGTTGCTTTATCAATTTGAACCATGCTATGGCCGACCAAACGCATTTCTTGAGAGGAATATCGAAGTGGCGAACGCTTCCGCTTCCAGCATGTAAGAAGGATGCGTTTGGTTGCATTCATTTCTCCGGTTGCAGTACTTCACTATAAGTGGAATGGTGATTCCAGTCCCGGAAGTGCTGGGTATGAGTCAATGTTACTATTGGGAATGGACCGTAGGTAGAACTGCATTTCTATGTCTGTATTTGCTAATGGTTTCGCAAGTTCTCGAAATCAGTCGGTTTCGGATACCTCTCTACCACGGAAAGAACGCTTCTCGTTGTGTCCTTTTCTGGAAAAGTTTTGAGGATCGAGAACAGCCAAATGCAAATAGAAGGCTACGGAATGTCTGGCTGTTCCCGAATCCGGTCGGGAGTGCACATGGCCAATGTACATAAATTGAGAACTATATCCTGTTCTGAGATTTCATGCACCACGGAGTTATCACGCTTTTAAACCTGCATCGTGACAATATGCCCCATCGAATCCCACCTTCAAAGGCGAATATACCAGAGCCGGAATCGCCCATTGGAATCCCACCTTCAAATTCAAAGGAGAATATACCAGTGCCGGAATCGCTCACTGGGGACTCTCCAGAGGCGGAGTCTCTTGGGATTGACTTGTCCGGCTGCTTGCAGCATCTCTCCTTGGAAACATCGAGTGAGATACGCAGTGTCGACCCTGAACCTGTTGGATTTAATCCATTTGAGGTATACCTCCAGGCTGAATCTGGCGAACAGCCACAGCCCCGTTTTGTCGAACATCTAGTCCGGGATGTTATTCGACCCCAGCTGGAGGGGCTCAGACAATGTCGTTGGTTTGAGATCGAGGATTTGCATGCCCTATATGAGAGTGCCCGAAAGTTCCAAATGAAATGGAACGTGCCTGAAACAAGCTTTCAGAATTTCTGCACACTGCTCTCGGGTTGCTTGGATTTCCCGTCCATTTTGCTGCTTAATCCCAGCCCCTTGGATCATCTGCCCTTTGATGAAATGCTCGAGGAATCGCCAACCCTGCTATGGCTACAGGATGTTCTTCGACCCATGCATCTTACTATCAGGGACATCATTGTTTTCGATACGTTCCCAATGGTTACCGATGACTTCATGGATCAGCTGAGTGAAGAGAACCGACGCAATTTCGTTCTTGAGGCGTTTGACCTTACACTTCTGTGTTTATCCCACATTCGTCCTCAGATTCTAATCTCTTGCCAGTGCGGGACTCAGCCGTTAAACGTTCGATGGGGGTTTGTGGACCACACGGTCGCTCGGAACCTCTGCTCGTCGGTGAGCAATGCTCGAGCGCAACGAGTCCGCGCGGTTAACGTTGAGTCACACGCAATTCATGTGGTTCAAGGGTTTCACCCCAATTATGTGGTCAAGATGATGCGGTCCAATGCAGGATTTGACCTCGATACCATGTTACAAGATCTGTTCCAGAGGGTTTTCCAGCCATTTGGGGATTGGAAATCGGATCGGGACGCGATGGAACGGGAAATACAGGAATCGGCTACTTTGGTGCGTGCTGGATTATTAGTCCAGCTGAGCCAAGTGAAGCAGTATCGACGGGCTTGCCAGCGAAATTTGCAGTTTGGAATCGCTGGCCCCGTGTCGGTTGAGAGGGTAGAGGAAGTACAGTCACTGATGGAGGAGTGGATTAGATGGTTCAGTGTCTAGTGATTTTCGATATTCTATTTGCTTCTGAGGCGTTTCTGGTGTGAAAAATGTAATCGGCCGCGTCCATCGTCCTTTCAACAGAACTGTTCTGTAGGAGCGCAGAATTTTCCCCTCTAAACTAATCGTTATCAACTGGTATTCAAGAGCCTCCTACTTAGGTTCGATGAAATATTACTCACTTCATTTTCATTTTGTAGGCATGTCACATGCATGGCACGCTTTCAGACTCGTATTCAACCTAAGCCATTCTCAATCATAAAAGCTACCTAGCGAAACATCCGGGGGAAATGGCTCGCTCACAGAATGCCAGCCAAATTGCTGATGTCTATCAGCTTCTGGTCAGGAAGAGCTTCGAACCTTTCTTATCGAGGCCAGAGTTTGACAAGAAGCTGTGGAGGCTTACAATACTGCTCAGAACTTCGCTGGTGTCCAGAAGATGTGGCTCTACACACAAATTCTTCAGACTATCTATATCCTCTCCTTCCCTGAGCGAACTGATGTAGGCTTGCTGAGGAAACTAAAAATATGCGGATCATGCTTTGGATGACATTAATTTGGAAAATAGTAGACTTGATGGAGAGACAAACAGGGAAGGGCAATAATTATTGCTTGATTTTAAGCTTCGACCGACTCACGAATGGTTCCAAGTAGCCAGACATGCATACCTCAACGGGTCTATGATTCAGGTTGCTTTCTCCAGTGCAAGGCAGATGAGGATGTAGATCTGCAAGCGGCACAGGACAAGGCATCATTGGCCTGGACTGACATGACACCAACAGCGAACGCCAAGACCCAGTATACGCATATTGGACACATTGTTCGAAACGGTTTATAACCGCTCGACTCCGCTGGCTAGCTACACGGGAAACGATACCAAATCCACAGATCGAATCGGAAGGCCACCAGCGATCTCTTATACTATCCAGTATTACCACAACGCTCAAAATGCTTTCTGGAAAGAGTCCTTCTCAATCTCAAAGTAGCCATCCAACATCCACCGCAAAGTTAAATAAACTTTGGGGGTAATTGGTCGCAAACCTATCTTGTCGATCCCTAATTTCGATCTTTTTCAGGGGTACCGGGATATGGAGGTGGGGAAATCTCAGCTCCTCTTTGAAGTGCCAATTTCAAATCAAATCCTTTGAGAGTGCCAAGGATTTGGGTACTATTTTTCCCGGCACGTATATTTGTGGCTGCTACGTTTGGACCGGTAATATATTGAGTTGACCCTGGTGCAGCCGTGACATTGGAGAACTGGTTGGCGGCTTGAGGTGCGATGTGTGGTATAATAGTACTACCCGGAGGGAGCGATAGACGACTATGGTGAGGCGGTGGCACTTGGATGAGCAGAGGCTCAGGCGAGTCATCGAGTCGTGGCTTTTCTTTCCTGAAAAACGAAAGGAAGCCCATGGCTGTGTCAAGGCGTTAGGGCAGCCCCAATCAACTAGTTGGCTACTTTGGTAAGAATCAGGGTATCCTTCTGCGATGCGGACATCGTACCTTCGGTGAAATCTAGTTTGGTTTTCCTAGCACAGTGATACACATTTCATCCTGCGATATTGTCAGAGGACAACATAACTTGAACCGGATCCTTTCAGTGTTCTGGTAGTTCTGGCCGACGGGCCCGGGAGGAGAAGAGGAGAGGGTTGGGGGGGGGGGGGGGGGCGGTAATGTCGTCTTGAACAATGCTGTCAGAAGTGGGCTTTTGGTAGTGAGCTCGCAAATCAGGAATGTGAGGGGTTTAAATCCGAGCCACACCTTTTCGACCCGCTTGTTGGAATGTTATCCACCGATGAACACGTCAGCTATCCCTCACAGACGAGTTTAGGAAGGGTTGGATGCGCTTAGTGAGAACAAATGATGTTGCGTCGTTGTCGACTCCATGACATACATAGTGTCGGAACATGAAGTGGTAACTTACCACTAGCCAGGGGCTATACTGACCCGCTTTCCTTTGTGTTTTGTATAGAAATTTCGTGTCTTGGGCATTACGGCTGTCGTAACACCGTGTACCTATCCATCTATGGGGTATTTCGACCTGCCCATGATATTCGTTCTTTCTTCAATCAATCAACTCAATCATCTCGAATTGGTTCCGCTTGCTCCTACCTCGTTGCCTATTCGTCCAAGAGGATTACTAGCCCATAATATGTCAGCTTGCCCCGATAGGTCCTGTCTTCTGGTTGGTAGCGGAATGTCTTATAACCCGGTCAATACAGCGGTGGGAAAGACGCTGTTGTCACATTGGGCACTAAAGAAGGCCAAGCGGTAATTGATTGGCTGCCAGCCAGTCTGTGATCAAATGCCCATACCCGCATTAGTTCGCAATGTACGAATTCACTGGCAAGGGGGGATATTTGGAAGGAATTTAGTATTGCAATAGCTGAAGCGGACTTTTACCAACGAAGCATGGTGGTTTCATATGCCAATCCATCCATGAGAGCGATCGGACTAAGCGTTGCGGCCCGGGAACGGGGAACTTGCCCTGGCTAACGACGGTTAAAGGCGCCACATGGAGTAAGCGAGTCTACAGACAGATCCCAAGATGTTGTTGCGTGTGACGATTCACGTCGGACCCGTCCAATGGTGATGTAGTTCTCGATACGTTGAATCGGTACTTTCCCCACCCCATTTTCTGCTAGGTGCCTTGGGCTCCTTGGGTATAGGAGTATGAGGATGGTCGGGGAAATTCTTTAGGGCCGTACAGAAGCGCTGTGGTGCACCCACAGCAAGGCCCAGATAATACGCATCACGGCCTGCCATAATTTGGCCCTTGGTCATCCTGTGTGCGTCGTGTGTTATCCGTGCCCTTCGCTACGCTGCGACCCACCCATCCGCTACCGCGTATGGGTGCGCCACTTTTTCATGCCCACCACCTTTTCATGCCCAATTTTCGAATACACCATGCAATTAATCCACCAAAGTAGCTAAATATCAGTTAAATACACTGTTAACCCATGTAGAAGAGCTCTCCTTTCTCCCTCGCTTCTCTCTCATTATCAATTGCTCTTTGAATACTCTCCTGAGTGCGCTGTGAGGGTTTAAACCCAAGCGCCCTTTCGACCTGTTGATCAAGCTTCTTCTTCTCAGCAGCGTTCTCCTTCTCCTTTCTCTTTTTAATTGACCGATTCGCATCACGACGAGCCCTTAGTATACCATCCTGGCTAAGCGGTTTAACCTGCCGCTTAGTATATACTCGACGTTGGGGGTCTTGCGCAGCCCGAACGCGCCGAAGTGAATCCTGCGTCATAGCAAGCTCCTCCAGCTTATCTAGCTGGTGTTTGAAATTTTTAGCGATATTTCGCTGAGCCTTCGCTGAATTGACCTGAAGATCTCTTAATATCTTCGCGTGATTCCTCTCCAGCGCTTCGACAGTAGTGGGAGGGCTATTTTCCACGCTAGAAGATAGAAATTCTGGAGATGGTGTGCGAATATACGACCGAAGCTCCGGTGCATATAGTTCAGGAGGATCTTGCTGATTCGCTAGATTATCCACAATCTGACTACCATTGACTGGGTAAATACCACGCTCTTTGAAAGATTGACGAATAATTCGCGGATTAAAGGCCTTTTCGCGAATTGGCCCGATAATCCGCAGGAAATCTGATTTCCCATACGGTCGACCACCCCAGAACGATAGCTCATTATTCGTAAGGCGAAACTGCTGTTTATAATTCAAAAAGGGCTTCCCATCAAGCGGTTGACAGAGGTGTGTAGAATGCGGTAGAAATGCGAATGGTACGATCGCATACTGCTCGCATTTCTCCAGAAATTCGAGGGTAAGATGCGCGCCGTGCCCGTCGAATATAAGATATCGCTTCTCGCCTGATCGTAAGCGATCACCAGCAGTAGCAGTAATAAAGTAGCCTAGCCAAGCTAGTGCTAATTCATCAGAAATCCAGCCGTTTGGTGATATTGCAGTGCCTGTGTTAGGCGGCAGGGCTTCGCTACCATTGTACCAGGTTTCCATGAAGTTAGATCCGCTACTTTTGAAGATAAAGAGTGGATCCATTAGCCAGCCGTCAGCAGCGATACACTCAACCGCAGTGATAGTCTCGCCTCGCTCAGTTTCAGCTAGATCAGGGCAAGATAAGCGAGAGCCGATAACTTTCCTCGATCGC
This sequence comes from Penicillium subrubescens, assembly GCF_028828155.1. NCBI lineage: Eukaryota > Fungi > Ascomycota > Eurotiomycetes > Eurotiales > Aspergillaceae > Penicillium > Penicillium subrubescens. The sequence continues at coordinate 198,574 of NW_026643158.1, read as the reverse complement.
CCTTGGCCAGGCTGGAAGCCGCATTCATCGAAGTTGTATACTAGCCGTGGGGGTACATCATGGAGGAGAGTTGCTAGCTTATGGTACCAATGCGCAAGGAAGCCTGCATCTTCGGCTTGGATTCGCTTCAATTCCTTCGTCTTCTGCTTCACTGGGGCTAGCTTTAGATGCGCTGGAAGACGTGCTATAAAGCGATACGCCCACATCTTGCTAACCTGCCTCTCCGGCTCGCCCCCTCGTGCGATCGCACGATTCGCCCAAGCTTCTATTATCGCTGCGGTAGGGGGAAGGTTCCAATGGCGCATTTTAGCTATTCAATTGATTAAGGCTTTCTCCTGGAATGCACGAAGGGCGTTTCTCTGCGAATCCTGCGGTATAGGAGGCGATTTGGCCTTTCTGACGCGCTTGGAAAGGGTATCGCGAGACACGTCGAATTCACGCGCAATTTTGGAGAAATTTGGGTTTTTTTCGCGCATAGCGGCTGCGAAGGCCTTTGCCATACGTTCTTCGTTGAAATTAGCAGATTTAGGCATATTGGGTGGTTGAAGTAGCTGAATGTGTGGTGTATTCGAAAATTGGGCATGAAAAAGTGGCGCACCCATACGCGGAAGCGGATGGGTGGGTCGCAGCGTAGCGAAGGGCACGGATATGACTCCTTTTAGCTGTCTCCCCATGCGGGTTGGCCCGTCCTTCGGTTGACCCACTGGTTCCCCCTATTCTCATCACACTCAGTACGGACTCTATACGGAGTAACAAGGGGTGACGGTGAAAAGACCACGATCGTGCGTGGCTTTTGGAGGGGGAATCGTGGTCTTTTCACCTAGCGTCTCGGACCCCACGGCGGTAGCCAAATTAGGCTTAGCGTAGTTTCCATAAATATGTGTACATACTCAAGTACCCAGTGCGTAAAATCATAGGGCAAAAGGTATAAATAAGCCTGAATGATCAGTTAAGGTCATCCTCATATCTAATTTTCTCCAAGAGAGCGAAGAGAGATACTGTTGTTATACATAACAGAAATGTAATCGTTCACGATGCCAAAAAAAACTCGAGCTAAGCGTACTGAAATCGACTGGAACTTATTCGTTCACCAACCAGATACGCAAGTCAACAGTGACCATGCCGAAGCTACAAAACAAAATCTGAAGCACATAGAACGCAATTTTCGCAAGTTGGTCGATCTATCCTCTCACTTACTCTTTCAAGGTCACTTACAAATAATGCCAGGTTTACCCAAAGACTGGACCCACCCGATGCTCAAACATGGCTCAAGAATATCACATTACGGGTAGTTGAAGGATTTCTTCGATGGTATCTCGACAACCACAATGTTGAATATCAGTCCACATTCCTTGTTTTCGCAAGATATTTCAGAATGTATTGGTGTGAAGAAATGCGCCGCGAATTTTCTTACGATCTTCGTCGAAAGATGACTATGGTAAGTACTATCTTAAACCTTCTCAACGATAAATACTTACTATTGAAGCTCGTATGCACCACACTTACCGACGAGTACGAGCTTGATCTGGGTGGTAAAACGCAGCCATCAGTCAACATCGACGATCTCTTGTACTCAACCTATCACCTCCTTGCCGTGTGTGATATTGCATTCCCTACGTTTCGCTGCCAAGGCCAATTAAGCACGTTGCGGAAAATGATGACTTCTACATCAGCTCGACCTGGAACACTGGTTGAGTCTTCCGGCTATATGAGGAGTAACGATGCCTTGAAATGGAAGGATATTGAATTGTATATGGTGAAAAATCCCGACAATCCGACATGCCAGGTGCTCCTCATGAGAGTCACACATAGGCTTAACAAAGGCAAGAGGAACAAAGGCGTACCGTAAGAAGCACAATCTATGAGAGATACGCACAATCCTGACAAAAGCAGACCTGTTTTCATCTACACAGAACGGAACGATAACCTGGGCCTTTGTGTTATTCAGGATATTCTTGAATATGCCTTTCTCGATAATGCTTTTGCTAGCGAGCGCATTAAATGTCCGCGAGATATTTGGAACCTCACAGAGGTCCCGGAACACCGGCTTAGTACCACTATTCACTTCAAAGAGGCTGTCAAAGAAATTCCAATCTTTAGAAGAGCTGTGAAGAATGGAGGGGGTCTTTGGATCACCGATCCACGACGCGCACTCAATTTTGGCACGGCGCTAGAATATGAAAAGTCTACAAGCATTTCAGCTGGGTCCAAACAAAAAGGAACTTTTTACAAATATCGGAAAGGGGCTGCTGCCAATTTAAGTACGAACAGATTCAACACGAATTTTCTCACTTTTCTCTGACCGTTATGCACTAACATTGCCACTGTAGGGCATCTGGATGAACATTCACGGAACGTCATAATGGGACATCAGCGGAGCGGTACATTTGCCTACTATGTCTCTGTCAGAGATGATACTCAATCTGCCTTTATGGAGACCCCTGCTAGAGATGCCCTACTCAAGCTTGCCTGCAACTCAAGCCTAACACGGGATGCATCCGCACCTCAGCATCTCACAGAGCCACAGAGGAGGTCCCTTGAAAAAGACAAGGAGCTCGATCAATTGAAACGAGAGTGTCAAGCACTTCGGAATGACCTAATTGCTGAATTCCATCAACTAAATAAAGCAAAATGTGCTGATGCTGGACGATATAACGCATTTCTCATCCTTCAAAGGAGAGTCAAGGCTCGAAGGAAGAAAATTCATGACGAGGCGAAGGAAAGAGTCCGCAACGAGTTTTTTGAGAACATTGGGAACCACATTATCGACCAAAACTACCAGGGAACATCTGTGAAATTCCAACCGGACACGTCACATATACAGCCGGAAAGGAAACAGCTCGCAGAACTTGAATTCAAGAACAGAGATGTTGACAACATTGATGATGCAGAGTTGATTGAAGACCGGATCCGGTCACTAGAGCTACGACTACGACTTCACGGACTCCATGTACCGAAGTCCTTGCGAAAGCGAGTAAAATTTGAGTCCATGCCGGCTATCAAGACTGAACCGCAACCATTCCCAATGAAGAGCGTCACCGGCCTTGAATGTCCAGTATGCTTAGGGGTAACCGATATACATCCCACGGCAAAGCAATTTCGATATTCCCGGAAGAACGGACTGCAAAAGCATTTTAGGACCCATAAGCTTCCACAAATGTTTCCGAATGGTCGTCAGTGCGATATTCCTGGCTGTTCTGAAGTGCTGTTTAGACTTCCAGAGTACATGCTGCACCAAGCGGAGTGCCACAAAATCATCCTTTAGCAGATCGGCGCAGCTCTCGTTGTGTTCTATCGTCATTTAAATGAGGCCGGGTTTAAATACAGCCAGAGCATAATAATGACTTGATGTCTATTGAATATTTCATGAATGTGATTTGTCTTTGCCATATCAACACCAGCTAGCTTCAGGATTACCGGCGCTACAACTCACGCCGTGCACTTCTCAGAATGTCAGGTCATAAGTGTAGGATTATAGTTTGGGATCTTGAAATTATCCTATTTGCCCTGACGCATACTAATCCGTACTGTTTTGGCTTGCTCCGATAAATCCCAATAGGAACCGCACTGCAGCGTGATCAACTATCACTGGAACAAAACGACTTAGTGGAGAAGATACTCGAGTCGCCATATGACGAACCCGGGGTTTGGATCGCTCCTGAAAATCTGGACTAATGACAGTACGTCAAAAGCGCCTTCGTCACCAGGGATGACGATTTCATCAGCCACTCAAAAATGAATACCGCTGGAAAACAATGTATCGCCATATTCGCCGGGAAACTTGCCTAGTGGCAGTAGTCAACCTAGCATAACAGGGTCACCTTTCATCCTGACCAGAGAGCTTCATCGCCGGCCAACAGTCTCAGGTTTCCGCGATGGATACGTCTGAACCAACTCAAAGCTGGATATTGCTTGGCATCCAAGAAGGACCTTGACACACCGGCCCAAATCTTGGTCAACGACCAAAGCACCGACTGCATGTCTTCCAAGAACTCAAGAAATGCTATAGGACCCACAGAGGCCGATTGAGATTGTGATTCTCTATCTGGCGCTTAGAATATTGCCAAGCGGTAAGGTATACCCGCCGCCACCATTTACTGTACGCCAAGCACTGACACCCATTAGTTCATCAGGTTGACACGAGAATGCATGTTTCGCGAACACAGAGACCTTCCCACTCACAAGGACTACCAATATGCACCTCGTGCTGGAGATCCAGATGCCGGGGATACCCCAATTTCACCCCATTTGTTTCAGGCTCTGTTTAACACTTGTCATTTTTCCCTGCACTTGGTTGCTCCCCCATGACTGCCTGCCACCACCAACTGGTGACGTGCAACTAGACCGCGTCCCAAAGCGGAGGAGGTGGTTTGAGAAGGACAAGTCGTCACCAATATGGGGGCTTGAGACTGTTTTTGCCGTTTTGTTTGTCTACGTCTTTATCTATCATCTTGTCATGGTTGCAGGGCCGTTCGCATTTTTTGCATGGTGGCTCAACTCTCACCCAGCTCCAGAACGCCTCTATTCCCCTAGGCATCATCCTGTTAGACCTCGACTGCAATGGATTGATCCAATAGATAGACTACGCCAGCAGCTCTAGCCTCCGCTAATGCAAGCAGATAATATCACTAGTTTTCAGGGCGCTAAATGATAGGCCATTAGCGTACCAAGCAGGCCAGTGTAGCACTCAGCCTCACTCATTATTACTGCAAATGGTGTCCCAATATTGGTAGGCCTAGGAAAGTGCTGCTTGTAAGCGCCCACAGCAAACATCCAGCGGCCCCCAAAGTGTGTCTTTCTGACTAGAGCCCATGGCTGCGGGATATTACTAAATTAGACTTGTCTCTGTCATACCATAGTGGGATAGACTAAGAACGAATCCCGAATCCAGCTAGTCCGAATATAGGATAGGCGGCCCCATACGACAAGTGATAAGGCTACCTTTCTAACGGACAGTGATACACACCACAGTCACGTCCTCCGTTTCTCGCCCATATGAATCAACTCCATTTTTGTTGGCGGAAGAAAAAAGTGTTATCCTATCATTCTAGAAGCATATCGGACAGCATCGTGCTCTTTCCTCCTCATCATGATATCCCTCAGTGGCCTCGACAGCCCTGACTTCTATACGATCGCCTGGATCGCAGCTCTTCCCATCGAGCGTGCCGCTGCAGAAGCGATGCTCGATGAGGAACATGCAACTCCGACCGGATTCACTCGACACCAAACCGACGCCAACGTTTATACGTGGGGCCGTGTGGGGGAGCACAACATCGTTATTGCATCTCTGGCTTCCGGAGTCTACGGAACCACCTCGGCTGCGACCACAGCCTCAAGTCTGCTTGCCTCTCTGCCATCTATCCGTGTTGGTCTTTTGGTCGGCATAGGTGGCGGCATTGCTCGTCCGGATGATGGCCACGATATCCGGCTAGGTGATATTGTTGTGAGCCAGCCTTGTGGGACCACAGGTGGCGTCTGCCAGTACGACTTATTTAAGGCAAAGTCTGGTGATAAGCGTGAGCGTAAAGGTTTCCTTAGACCGCCCCCGACAGTACTTCTCAATTCGCTCGCCAAATTGCAGGCAGTTCACGAGCGAAACGACTCTATGGTTCCTTCCTTTCTTCAAGAGATGCTTAAGAGGAACCCAAAGATGGGCAAGAGATCCAGACAGAATCCTGGATATATTCACCAAGGCTTCGACAACGACCGCCTGTTTAAATCTTTATGCGACCACGTCCCCGGCCCGGACTGTAGGGGCTGTGACACGGCTGATGAGGTTCAACGCGATCCTCGAGACACTATCGACCCCGAAATCCACTACGGGACCATCGTATCCGGCAACACACTTGTCAAAGATGCCGCTGCGCGCCATCGGATTATTGCTGACCTTGACGAGGATTGCATCTGCTTTGAGATGGAAGCTGCCGGCCTGATGAACCACTTTCCCTGTCTTGTGATCCGAGGGATTTGTGACTACGCCGATTCTCACAAGAACGATAGATGGCAACGCTACGCCTCAGCGACCGCTGCTGCTTATACCAAGGAACTTCTGTCATACCTACCAACCGACGAGGTCCAGGAGACCAAGAGGGCAATAGAAGTGCTTCAATTGGGTTAGTTCTTTTCCGCTCATTAGATACACTAGAAAATACACAAGACCAAATAATACACGAGTCTAGCACACATCCTAATAGCAAGTAGTACAACAACAGATTGATGGCATACAGCAGACGACAATCGCAACGAAGGCGGCAACTGATGCCATCAGTTTCGACATTCGTACCGATAATATCAGGCGCTGGCTTTGTCCCCCGGATCCGTCAACAAACGCCAATCACGCAAGGACCCTCCGCCATGAGGGGACGGGTGCGTGGCTCCTCATGGTAGAATTTAGTATGGTAGTTACCGAGAAAATAGAGATGGGGAAGAAAGCAAGGGAAGAACAGCTCTTTTATTGTCGAGGTAAACCTATGACACGTGATTCAAGGCTTTTTCCGAGTTGGACAGACCCCAATCTCAGACTGCCAAAGCTCCAGCAGGATCACATTCAGACGAGGCCTGCCAGCCAATCGTTCCATGTTCGATGCACAAAGCAGGGGTCTAATGCGCAAATGACTACCCTGCTCACCGATCTGATCCAATAAACATCCCACAAAAATATGTTGCTATTCTGGATAATGGCACATCGACGTATTCTCTGCGCCCAGTAGGTTTGTTGAGCTCTGCTTTCCAACCGTTCCATACTCAAGAAAGCGAACGAAACGCTCCCTCCTTATCTCCAATTCGCATGATGCAACTACTGCAGATCGTGAAACACGCTCTCATCCGTTCAACTTCACATCTATAACAATCGATCATGAAGCCGACGAGGGGCGAGGCGATAAGGTGCACTTGGCGGCCATTTTCGGATTCCTAGCACTGGTCATATCAAGGTCTCTCCTTTCGCGGCGTGTCAGACTTTTTGACGCCCCAATGTGGAAGCGGAGGGGGTGGCTTTGGCCGGATTCCACTTTTGCCTGATTCCTGATATGAAGCAATGTGATAAGGCAAAGGACGGTGCTGCAAGGCTCCTGTAGATGGATCACTTTGTCTCGCAGCATTTTCTCTTGGGCTACGTATAGACATATGCGATTCCGTCGGTAGACTGCTTGGTTGTGGCTGTGGAAGGGATGTGGCGTGGTGCCCGTCTTGCCCGCCAACTGGAGCGCAAAGGCTCTGCCCATGGTGATCGACAGAATACGTTCGACCACAATTATTAGGGCTATTTGTGTATGTCGTAAAAGGTTGTAGGTGTTGAGACGATGATGAGCTCGGATAAACTGGCGTAATGAACTGGCCCTGTCGTAGAAATGGGTCCGATGGAAACCTTCGATTCACTAGACTTCGCGGAGGCTGGAGCTGGTGTTGGCTATCCCCGAATTCTGGTTGACTATCCGGATGCTTTCGGGGCAGCTGCGATGATAGCAAAAGGTCGAAAGAGAAAATAAAATCATCATACAGGACCTGTTGACGAATTTGATCCTGATACCTGACATGAATTGTTTCCAACACCTTCTTATCGTTCGGGCTCCGGAGGAATGCGAGGAGCTCTGGGGAAGGTTCGCGAGACGAGGCATCAAAATACCAAACTATCAGGGATAGCTTAAGACGAGTAGCATAACTGAGACTTAGCACGATTTCCCTCGAATAACTGCCCACAAGCATGGTGTAGAGATTAAGAGCGTAATTTTCCAGCCCGGTGCAGCTCGGTGGCTGCTGCAGCCCGCTCTGTAACTCCTGGCACTTGTCGATAATTAATCTAGCATCTTGACTGAGAGGATTCTGGCTATGGATAGCAAGAGTTCGAAGATCGTCCCTCAGATACAACAACGCTTTGACAGCTATCATTGCAGGCAGCTGTAGAGTCTCATCAGGTAGAGGAGCAGCCTTGCTATATTAGAACGTAGTTACAATTCAAGAGGCTTTCACTCACTGTACGAGATCTTGGTGCAATGGACATTTGGCCTGGAATGATATCTGCTCAATGACACGAAATACGTGGCAGCGATGTCCACGCAATGCTCCTTTGTCAGCCGATCCGAAGCTTCTGGACTTTTTTTGCGATTGATAACGTCTTGGACTTGCGAGGACGAAAGTTATTGCTATCAAACTGATGTTGTATCCACGAAATATCATCACAAGGGGGAAGGGGGCGCCATTTAATTGAGAGCTCGGGTTATGGTTTGCCAGTTCCCGAAGTGGCATAGCTCAAAATGCATACCCTACAGCATGAAATTGTATTGACCACACGTCCCGACATCTTACATTAGTTCTCTGGGTCTGACCGAATCAGTAACATGCTTCTACCATATATTTCCATTGTGAACGTGAGCACGGTCAGGCCAGAATTGATTGCTTCCGAAGACAGATGTGAATCTCAGGAAGGTGACCAAATAACCCCTCCAGTGCCCACCTAGATTATTCCCAATCCCCTGACCTTCAGATCCTCTCATGCTCTTAAGATACCATCCGCCTGGCCCAACGGCTAGACCAAATAGATGAAGTTTGGTGTGACGCCTGATCGTCAGCTGCATTAGCGGTAATGTAGCGGCTTGGGACTGAGCCTTGACATACGAATAGCCATTTCTCAAAGGAGCTTAGCTCAAAATGCATACCCTACAGTAAGAAATAGCCACGGCCACAAGCCCTGACGCCGTGCGTTATTTGTCACTACATTCCGGTATCCTCGACCCTACCAAATCAATAACGTGCTTCTACCATACTGGTTTCTCAAACCTGTTTTTTTATCGCTCGTTTCAAGACCTGGTTTTGCAAGGAGTGTATGGTATAACAATGCCACTAACAGAAAGAAGGCTTGAATGCTGTAATCGCGTCGAAACTTCCAGTGACTCTTTCAATGTCCTGAGCTTTAACCCACTTTTTCTTCCTTTTCCCATGACACTCTATCTCGACACAGAGTTCTGCCGTTCTTATCCCGTTATTCGGATAGTGAATTACCAACACTTTGTTTACCCGCATATGATCTTCATCGACGTAGCCTGTCTCTTTTGTGTCTTTCCGAGCGGACATCCCATCATTTGGGTGACGGTACAAAGTTGTTTCCCGGCTGAAGGAGCGGTCAGGACAAAGTCCCATATCTTTTGCATGCGCTGCGAGAGGCGGATCGAGGTCCTCGTTGGGAGTCTTAGATTTAAATTTTAGTTTTGTCCTGCTAGAAGGAGTTTGAGTTTGAGCGTACCTCTGTGCGCCCGATGCAGGCGGAAAATAGCCCCAACAGATTAGAAACTGCTGTTGACCCGATCACAAAAGCGTTGGCCATGGTCGATGGGACAATGGTTGAACGTGAATCTTGAGAGATGGATTCAGGAGATGGATAGACACCCGGCTTATATAGTCACACTCTCCCACAAGAGCATAAGTTCAGGGGCATTTATCTGCTATGCCTGAAATAAGGTCATTGGGAACGCATTCTATTCTATACTCTTTTGGGCAACTTCCCAGTTTCTGAGTCAGCGACACGTTGTCTTGGGCCACATAAGGGGTTCGACCTTCCATTTCACATATCAATAATGCCTGCTCGTCAGAATCCTCTTATCACAGCAGAGAGTCTATTTCATGACCTCTCGACTCAACTAGAGCGATATCTAAGATTTCTCGAAATCGACCTCACTCCAGTCATCTTGCAGAGCAAGCTGGACTGTGACGACCCCAGTGCAGTGGATTTGATTTCTCACGGGGTGAGCTCACGCTTATGGATACTACGACTGCAATCCATATTTGAATGGACGAACCTGACTTCTCAGGAAGAGGCATGGCTTCAGTCGCAAAGGCTAGAGCTAGCCCTCCCCGGTAGTCATGTCCGCGGTGTCTGGTCAATGCCGACTTTTCTCCGCAACGAAGGGCGGTCGAAGGATCACAATGCCTCGAGTAATCTGCGGCAAGGCAGGAAAATACGAAGGTTTGAGAAGGAACTCGGTGCGGGCATTGCGCTTCTGTTGGCTATAGTCCTGCCCAGTTTCCGACGTTTACCTCTTAGTGAGGAAGCCAAAACCATACAGCTTCTAAGAACCAACTATGCCAATATCATCCAAAGCCTCTTGGCCTTAAGGCTAAGGTATCAAGCGGTATATATGCATTGGTGGGCAATCTCTGCTTTATTGTGCTTCTCATGACTAACGCGCCCAGTACTAGCTCTCACGTCCGAAGCCTCTGATGCAGGCCTTCCCGGTCCGGGCGCTATATCCTCATGAACGGAAAAACCTCAGGGCCGAGCATGTCAGAGCCCATCGGCTCACCACAGTTCCCCTGCCAGACGAAAGAGCCTCTTGCAGGCATCTCTATCTCCATCCTGACTGAACCTTTCACGAAGAGAATATTATTTGGCAGCAGTTTCCGCACCACCGGCTGTGTCCCTAGCGCTGCTAGTTCCTCTTTGGATAAATCGTGGGAAGAGGGGTAGAGCTTGAACGACACTCTAGTATTACCATCGTTTGAAAGGTCGCGAAAAACAGAGACGCCATCACGAGATGGATGCGCAAGTCCGGAGCCCCAGCAATGGCTTTCTCTAGAGAGAACGACAACAGGTCCTTGACGAAGAGGTCTCGGAGGAAACAAAATGCCGACATTACCAATGGCCTCTTTAATTTTCTCCGAGAACTTCGGCTTGGTCAGCTTTGTTCAAAATGCCAGATCAGCGGACCTACCGTATCTTCAGCCCCGCAACGCAAAAACCGTTCACAGGCTTCCAGATTTCCCCTCCCATACAGAAGTGGGCCTCGTTCTATTCTTGGATTCGAATTCAGAGACTGTTTCACTTCGGTGATGGCATTGCTAAGGGAGAAAGAAGAAGAAGCCGAAAACACGACATAGCCGGTGATCTCCATTGTTCGCGACCGCTGGTATTCCTCGCATGTTGGAGGTCCGCCCTGCGCTGTTGTCATATTTGCGGTACTGTACTTTGCCCAAGTAGTCTAGCTTGATTAAGCAAAGTCACGTATTGGAAGGCCTAGGAGAGGGGAAGAGATGCGGAGCTTCTTATACCCAATCGTGATTGTTAATCCAGCCAACTCATCTATAGCTGACCTGTATTATTGACAAAATTCGCTTCCGTAAAAGGCATTGTCTGGAGAGCATATCTAGAAAATATGCTCTCACTGAACCATACTTCAATTCAGCCTGATGAAATAGCCCAACCGAGCCAAGCAAGGTCCTTGTCGGTATATCCTAAGACAGCACTAGGGGATTGTTCTAGGTTTTGACTGGACCCCGATACAGAGTTCATGGTTTACCGGCAACTTAATTGCCCCTGCACCAATAGGAAGCTGCGTCGAAGGCACTAGCTGGTAATAACAATCTTATATAAATTCTTGAACAATATACGGACATTCCACGCTGCCTTTCGGGCCCTTCACGCACATTGAAATAGTACACTGGTTTTTGCTATCATTACAACTTCCAACGTAGACAATTCCTTTTCCTTCTTCTATCGGCTTATATTTTTCCCTATCTAGCAATTGTCAATCAACAGTCTCTAAGTGGTTTCAGTTGAACTTACTACCTTGGCTATTTGCAGGGAGTTCAAGTCTTGTCGCCTTGAGATCGGAGTAATTATGCAGCTCGCGGGGCCAATTCTTGCCTCCTTGAAAATATAGATTGGCATTTTGTTTCCGCTCCTGAAGCATATCCTGCCGGATACTTCCTTCACAGGAATATTTGTCTTCTTCTGCAATCATAGTTCGACGAACTACAGATGGAGAGTTGTCGAACGTTTGGCCTTTTTCTTTAGATTTTAAAAGCGACAAAGTGAGGAGTAACTTTGGGTGTGATGGCGAATCGGGAGCTTTACGTTCAAAAAGTGTTGTAATGACTTCAGGATGAGACTTCGGGTCGATGCCTTCCTCGTCCTCAGTTTCCCAATCCGCAATTGCTGGATCCCCAATGCTCTGTTGCTCGGTGTTGGAGAATGGGGCATCTCGAGAGGCCAATATACCATTCATAATTTAAGGTCGTTGTCAATTTGCCGGTGCGCTGAATAGGAAACACGGGGAGGGAAATTGCTGCTATATAATTCGTATGGACTGAGACTAGTGGTTCGCAGTCGTATATTCTAGGGAGAAGACGAAAGTCACCTGGTAAATACTAAAGAAATGTGATAATTAGTAGCTTCTAAGGATCTTTGGTTTATTTAAATATTCAGCTCATAACATACAGCACTCTAGTTTCCTCTTCACAGTTCTAGCCCCCGGTTCCGATACATCCATCAATTCCTGGTCAGAACAATTAGTCAATGCTTTATTTTTACTAAAGTCGTATCGGGATCAAACCTATGACTTATTCTTTAGAATATCATCAATCGCGTTAACTTGCTGAGTGAGACTTTTGGAATGATCGGCCCTGTCATGCATTGCAGCGGCGTGATAGGGGGCGTGGCTTAGGGGTGTAAAAAAAAACCGGTGGATGCTGTACGATTTTGTTACTGGGATGGATTTTAGGTTTTCATTTGTAAGACTGCTCTTGTTGGCGTTTGTGACGGGAGACTCTCTAGGCATGGTGGATGGCAGAGTTGAAGAGAAATGACAAAACCGACGAAATAAACAAAAAAATATGCCGTCAGTAGCACACTGGGTTATGACATCGAGACTTTATAGCTAACAGATGGAAGGAAAATTGAACCATTTGAAAATTTCATACTATCAGCTCCTACGGGGCAGGAGACACCACATCTCACCCGGGTAATCTACTCAAGTTCTACCGGTTGGAAGATCTTTTCTGTTCTCAGAATAGGATACTCTACTCGCCATTTCAGACACATTGGGCATACCGCAGTGGAATGGGGTATTTGAACATCCCTCATATCCACCACGTTAGCAGATATAGCATGATGCAACATTGTTTGGTGATCATCCCAGGGCCTGACCGGACCCGTTTACTGATGGATTGTTGTCAACTTGATAGCCCCTGCATCAGTAGGAAGCTGCGTCACACGGCAAAGTGCTTAGATGAACCCAGAGAGTATGGTCTGTAATAGAAATAGTTGTGATAAAAAAACAGTATGGTCAAAGAATCTATCAGTCTGTTCCGAATCTGAATCTATACTCGTATCAGGACTATTGTGCCCATCAAGGGCCCGGCAGAATTTCCTCGGTGGGTTCAAGGTGGAACTACCACTACGCGTATAGAATTACTCCTTTCTGATATGGTGAGTATCTGTTGGGAAGAGTAAGACAGATGATACTCACCAATAAATCCCTCTCTATGAGGTCGCCCAAGTCGTTTGCATTTGGCTTATATCGCAGTAGGAATTCTTTGGTGGTAGCTGAGGCTCAACGTTTGAGTGCGTGCTGAGACCATTGCTTGCGGAGATGGCTGTCGGCATGGACAACTGGGACTGCAGACTAAGTTCACAGCGGTTTGTTGTCGAGATAGAAGGCGTTTGGTGTCCCATAGAAGTTTCTCTGTGGGTTTGTGGCGGGGTCTGCGGTTGGAATTGAGGGGATTGTGGGTACTGCTGTTCCGGATATTGCAGTGGGGTATAGGGTATGGATGCAACGTTGCTACATTGAAGTTAGGGAAAAAAAAACAAGAACAAGAAAATGTGAACACGAACATTATTCTTGTCAAAATAGGAACAGCCTTGCTGCAGAAAATGCTGCGCACCGAGAGTGTTGCGAAAATTCCAAGCCCTTTAATGACAACTTCCTTAGTTCTGTCGAACTCTGACGCACTATTTGAGTGGTGCAATAGAACAGATAAGACAACAAGGGCATGAAAAGCGTAGAAACTGCCTAATCCACTGGTCCACCACATATGTGGGATGAACTGGGGATCCCCAACAAGGTCGAAGAAGATGGAAAGAGCTGTGTTGGCTGAAGCGATGCACTTCTCACGGGCTGCGTATGTCTCTGGATTTTTTTCGCCACATAGAAAGCGAATGAGAGTTGGTCGATGTAATAGTAGAAGTTGTTGTTGAATCTGGGCATGAAGAGTTTTTTTATTGGCGTGGTGGTGAATGGGGAGGTATTCTTGGGTGTAGCGGGCATCGCAGTGATCACGGACAGCTTCAAGTTCGGCCTCAAGGGTAGCGAGACAGTACCTCGAGCGCATGCTGGAGAATACAAACTCGCAGATACGATCAGACATACGGTTCAGATGGCAGGCGAGGAAAAGATAGGTCATCTGAGTCAAGGGGGCGTTGCAGGGCGAGAAAAATCCATCAGAGGACAGAGGGATACTTGTGGTCGTGAACAGGTCGGCATCGTCCATATCAGCGGGCAAAATCATGTCCTTTGTGCAGTTTTGTGAAGTTAAGATACCAAACAAATTGTTCTGGACGGTTTTGACTATCATAAGCCCAGCCCAAACGCGGCGGCGCTCTTCACATTCGATAGGGCTGAGGAGAAACCTCTCTGGATGGATGTGACAGCCCATAGAAATAGCAACATGATAAGTGAGCCCAGTTAGTGCCGAGCAGAAGAGGCCGCGATGTAAGCAGGCGAAATTGATGAGAACTAGCGCTTGAAGGGAGTTGACGGTGTGACGGGTCATTATTCGGTCCATAGCGAGACACCGAAGGGCGGCGGAACGGTAACGTGCAAAAAGCACCTTTTTATTACGGCTCACAGTGCTTTCGCGGCCCAGATCAGAGAGAAGAGTGTCGGCATCATCCATAGCGCTGACGGATGTTGCTAGTATAGCAAAGAGTAAAGCTAGCCAAGACGGTGACGCGGTCTGGTGGTCAGATGAAAACAGCTGATATTCGGCATTGAAGGTCATCTCATGAAGAATATGAAACGTCTAAGATTGATCAGTATGATGGAGAAACCTTCCAATCCAGCTTTTATGGAGAACGAATATAGGCGGCTGTTGAGGGGACTTACTGGTGAGATTACCCGGAAGTATAGGTCTTTGAGAGTATCGCAGTACAACACCGGAGGGAGTAGGCCCAGGAGCTCCGAGCGCGGGGCTTCTCCGTTCCATATCAAGGAAAGTGGTGGATCATCCTCGACATCAATATCCAGAATGAAGCTTTGCAAATGCTCTGTTGCAGGACTGTTCGCAACGATCGACTCCCACGCGGTCAGCGAAATATAGCGTACATAGCCAGATTGTGCCGTATGCAGTGCTCCGGCACTGTTTCGCGTTGAAAGAAAGTTTCTTTCAGGAATAAGAAAAGACGAGGCTGCGGAGGATTCAGGTGCTATTGGAGGGAATATGGCACTGTTAAGAACGGAGCTTGCGTGGGAGTCTGCCTGTTCCTGGAGTTGGGTCTCCAAATCTTGGATGCGAGAGAGGAGCTTCATCTGAAAGACATGACTGGGAGAGGGTGATTGTTTTGGTGCAAGCCGTGGCTGTGCAAGATAAATGCAGTCTTCTGCACCGAGGCCACGGTGTTTGCATGCCTGACAAGGACGACCGTCTCGGGAGCAGCGTATCTTTCTAACTCGGCATGGTTGACAATTGATGGGGCGACGTCTCATCTCTGTCGAACAGATTGAGGAACTCATGAAAGGTTGAAGGAATCGAAGTATAGGTGTTGACAGAACTGGCGTGCCTTTATGGAACTCCAATGCACTCACAGACCATGGAACATCGGCAGCTACCAGAGGAGTGATTGCACTAACACTATCAATAAATTAACGATGAGCCCGGTGGTCTTATAGCTTTAATAAGTTTATCTCTCCGCGGTTCTTGCATGGGTCAGAGACAGTGAAAACTAAAACCAAATCCACTGCTGCGGCAGTTGGTCGATGAAGACTTTATAGTTCATTGGCCAGGCTTCACTGGATTAGGTACCGTGCTTGCCAGCCGTTCAATCGCTTGGGCGAAAAAAATCCGGGAAAGCCACTAGGAAAAGACTAAAACGCACTACCACACACCACCCAACCCCTCCTCCTCCCGGAGCCACACGATGCCTCTAGAACTTAGCCCCCTTGCCAATCAATCGTGGATGAACGTGGGCTAATGCGGCAAGGCGCGCCCACCCGTAGCGTCACCAACCTTTTTCGGCTCCCTCGCGTTCTCGATGTCGATTGTTATATATATTTACAGCGAGGGATTTACTGTAAGGAGTTCATTTCCCACAAAGTGAGTTTACTTTTCGGATTTCATAAGCCTAACACTGTCGGACGGGACAGGAATCACAGTGCACTCGCTGATTGTTGATATACATCTGTTTTGACACCCTTGGCCATATGGACTCTCCACATTCAATAAGCCTTAGCATAATTTGAGATAATCCATCCCCATGGGGGTGTAATTCGCAAGTTCTCAGTTCGCTACTAGTTCAGCTCTGGAGGTGAGTGAGGCTCTTCGTAGCGAATACTCTGCGTAAGCTCAGTCACACTGCCTCGCACGCATACAACTTCCGGACCCGGAAAGCGAACTTTAATCTCCCAAGTGCCAGGAACCACATTCTCAAGGTCCACTAAACGGCCTCCATCTTTCACGCTTGAATAGGGTTGTTGAACTCCTAAGAGTGAGATATTTCGGGAAAATGCAATAGCGAGCCGGATAAAGCGGCCCTCATCAGTATCAAAGACGCCAAATGAGCAAAGTCTTGTCTGCATGATGCGTAAGAGAAAGTCAAGCTCTTCTGAGCGGATGACAATAGCGGTTGATATCTTGTGAATCACGATGAAAACCTGCTCGGGTGCAAATCCAGATTTCTCTGAACCAAAAAGGGCTTGGCATTGCGAAAGGACATGGTTTTGGGGATAAACGACATATTTGTTTTGGTCTTCCTGCAGCCTGAATACACGCACACTCAATTCACCCACTAAGACTATCAGCAGAAGCAAGTAATAACTAAAATGATATGCATACCTTGGAGAGGTATTCCCTCGCGCCTATTCTTTCGGAATTGTCGCGACGCTATGGCATTAGCCTGGCGTCGCTTGGCTTCACTTGAGGAACCAGATTTGCAGTCGATTTCGTATGGAATCAATATCTTTTCAGTCGGTGATAGCCGCTGTGTTGGAGACGGTGCAGCTGGATGAGAGGGGTGAAGTAAGCTTTGGATGTTCATGGCTGTTTAGCACCGCGGCGAATGATTTGAGTGATACAGTAGATTAAGCCCAAAAGCTGGCGTAATAGGGGACCGGGGCTGGTTAAATATTCGAGTCACTCGAGCTCTTCAATCTAATCCTAAGCTTGGAAGATTTTCTCGCTCGAGTTTCATATTCGAGCTGGGTTTTGCTTGGTCAGTGGCCGCAACTCCTGGTGTTGAATTCCATAAATTGAAGAAAATCAAGAATATCTGTTGCATCTTACTAAAATCCTCTCCACTATTCAGCCTTGGCTGACAATTGCTATTACGTCGATCTCTTATGAAAGAGGAATCCAAATATCTCATTGTTTTCACAATGGTTGTGCCTCATAGGGCTACTACTCACTGGGACATGATCCCTCCTACACTGCACATACTCTTACTGGCTACTACCTCTTAGCTTCATTCAATTGCATCCGAGCACGATATCTACACAATATCTAACTTAGATTAATATCACGCCTTAGAACCAAATATTCGTCTCTTTCAATGCCGTATTTCCGCCGTAAATTGTGCCACTCTTCGTCCCCTAGAAGATTTTTTGCACGCCAAATCTTGGTGTGAAGTCTCAGCAGGTGGGGTTCTGATGACGCTTTTCCATGAATAAAAGGACCGCCATACACGTAGCCTTCTGTGCCACTGCTGTATTTGACATAGAACCTGATGAGGACGGTTCGGGGATCCCAGATTGGGACTACATGATCATATATCTTGAATTCATCGATTTCGCTGAGAACGTCCACGCTCAAGACTGTTCTCTGCGGCTGAGCCATTGGTCTGCATTGGTCAGCGCTTCCATAAATCCACATTGAATTACCATACATTACTTACAAGGTCCAATTCTCCAAAGATTAATTCCTTCACTAGGTCCTGTGAGATTGGGATAGCCAATTGGCTCGCGCTGGATTTGCAATTCACTTATACGTGGCCTGGTGAATATACTTGGTTGGAGCTCAAGTAAAATTGGGGGAGAAAATAATTCTGGAAGGTCCATCACTCATCGAAAATCGAGCCGATTATGAGGAATCAGTCTGGCTTATATTCTCTGAAGAAAATCGCGCTTAGCATATACCAGCACATCCGTAAGGTGTATTTCAGACATTTGATACTACCGTGGACTAATAGAGAAGTAGAACGAGGAATCCCTCTACTCAGGGGCCGCAGAAAATTTGATGATGCTGAAGAATTCTTTGAGTCCGGGACGATCACTTGGTTTGTTAATTTATTTTTCAGTCTCAGCACGTGTGAGCGTTTCTATTTGTCGCTTTCATCTCGTCCCAACCGGATGGAGAATAGCGTGTTAAAGAAGGTAATAATGACCGGGCTCACTTTGGAAGTAGTTATCGGAGCGAGGTAGTAGGGAAAGAACCCATGGGGGGCTTTACACGACTTGTTTTGGAATTATGCGAAGATACAATGGAGCTGATATTCAGCAACGACCTGAATTCAGCGAGTGCCCCTATTGTGAATTAGTTGAAGAAACCGTTTGGAACAGTCTCTGCCAGTTTTCTTTGACTACGGGGAAGTGTAAGATGGCAATAAGAATGCGTCCTACAAAAAATACCCGGCGAAACCTCAGGGGCAGGTCACCTTATCTACATAGGAGATGCTCGAGGAGGAGTATGCGAGTCATATCCCTTGTCATTCTCCCGGAATATGGCATCAAGCTTTGGATGTCACTTCAAGGCTGAATAAAATTGAGCAGCATCATGCCGTAGTCGCAATTGCGGCACCACATCAAGAGACTCTCATTGCCTATTGGTGCTGAAATATTTATGCGTGTGTCATATCGCTTAGGGATGGTAGCCATGTTTAGACAGATCTTGTGGGTTGGTCTTCAACTGTACATTCAATTATGCATCAAAAAGTGCTTTGTGGGCTCTGGAAGGGCTCGGAATGACGATTGTACTTATGGAGATGCTGCCCATATATAGGAAAGGAAATACAATCACGTGTCCATCTGGGACCGAGTAAGTATACCTACCCACATCATACGGGGTGCAAGACCATGCACAGAATAGCCACTTAAATCATGTCCAATTACTGCAGAATACTCCAATATATCACTTAGCGGCACCTTTACAATTTCTCACTCTCCAGCCCTTTCCAGTGGTCGGGTTGCAAACCTACCTGGATTGAATTTTGACCTTTCGACGATGGGCAGCAATTGTCACGTGACTTACCGAACTGCCCCTCCTACCCCACGATCATCGATGTCGTTCGATAGTCATCCGTGATTTTGTCTGCAATCTATCACTCACTCCAAATCTTTCACTTTGAAGTCCGACGTACGCATCTGTGCGTGAGGCTCACATCACGGACTGGTGCAGCTCACTATGGCAGACACGTATCTTAGCGAAGATGCAAAGAAGTTGCTGGATGATCTTGCTCTTGCACTTCGTAGTGTCAAAACTCAAGACGATGGAAATGGTAACCTCGAATATGAGCACAAATCTGCAAAGCCGTTCGTCGAACCTATTCTCAAAACAATAGGCCTTCCTGTACGGTGATACTTTCTATGGAGCGCGACTACCTACTGATTTGATTGTTAGGACTGGAATTTCACGGTGTGGATGTGGAACACATCTTTCAAATGGCAAGAACTACCCGGGCCCGTCAATATCATTCCGATTTGCAACATAACAGAATCCGCGAGAAGCGAACCAGGGGGTGCTTTAAAATTTGGCCTAATGAGGCGAATCGATGGAAAAGTTACTGTTGAGCCCCGACTTACGGCAATTTTTGCGGTCCCACCTATTGCAAGGTACGTAGATGCGCGAGCTCGCGGGTGATTCTTTTCGTCGCTAACAATTTCCTAAGGTGATACATCGCATATAAATCCATGGTCGGGATCCTCCTGTATCAGATTTTCTTGCCCTTCTTGCTATTTATTGTCTTTACATTTCATGCAGATAGCTTCCACAACTAGTTCCACACTTATTTTTCTCCTGGTTCTATTAGGCTATTGCTTATCGAACCTCCCTCTCCACCTTGGTCACAAATGGTCTGCACTAGCGGAAAGGGCGTCGCTGAATGAAAAGCGCCGTCAAACGGTACAAAATCCGCCACTGGGTTTTCATATGCGTATGTGAAAGGATTGAATTCCACCACCGGTTCGCTATATGCATGTAAGAATGGGTTGAAATCTAGGGGAGCATCATTGAAGTAATTCTCGTATATGGGAGAAACAACTAGGATGCTATATCCGAGACTGTTGCAAATATCCACAAGCCTGTATAAATTAGCGCATGCTTATTGTAAAACGGAGGCAAAGATACTTTAAATCGTTACCTGCGACTATTTTGATAAAACAGGGAATGCAGTATGGAATGAAGCCATTATCAACAATTGGTTGCGCCTGCTCCGGGGCCCCCATATCCTTCGTGAAGGCTTCATAGGTATTCTTCGTCCATGCAAACCTTCCGTATTGCTCAAGAGACCGGGGAACTGGGATTGTCAGCGTCGATGAGCTAGCTACTTTTGGGTCAGAAACACAAACATAAAAGGAAGGTTTCCCAGCTCTTGAACCCCCAGTCTTGGTCTTGCAGCTTGGATATGCAACGGTTAACCCATTTGCATCCATCTCGAAGTCGTCGGAGATTCCCTGCAGTAGTGTCGCTGACATAATGCCGCATCATCCAGTCGACAGTGGTAATCGGAGTTCCAGTGTCCAGCATGACGGCACATAGGGACACGAATATCAGTTTTTGATATTTGGCAATATGAAGAAGTAGATCTCCATGCATGCTTCTTTCCTTTGTCAACGCACCATAGTCGCATCCTCGTAAAATCAAGGTCTTTTGTTCAGATGGGTAATGTTCTGGATATACGCGAGGTTCATCGCCCAGAACAGAGGCTAACGGTCGACCACAGAGCGCTTCAATGGTATATCTATTTATTTCTGGACGGGATAACCCAAGTACGGCTTTCTTCGTGACCCAACAGGAATTTACGGTGAGATCTTGGATGAATTCTCTCAATTCCTTCATGGGTTGGGTCTCAATTATCGATGATTCTTCAAAGGGGCTCGAAATGGAGGCAACATTACAAATTTTGCTGGCACGTTTCCTGATAGGGTCATAGTAAAGAATTCTGAAATCTCCCGGTGTGGATGAGGGAGGTGACTCTGATGACTCAGATGATCGAATACTCGTTGGAGAAGCTGCCTGAAATACCGAAGATGCACTCCGATATTCACAATTCTGAGAGTCCAAAGTCACTCGAGACAAGTGTAGTTGGGAATTTGGAGAAGCTGTTGCAGGAAGCCTTGATTGTGCATCTAGGCATGGTGACGCTGAAGTCGTTTCGTTCAACACCGAGGAAGTTGTAGCCAGATTCCTGGATAGAACGATTGCAGAGTCGTAATCATTCTGGCTATGTTCCCGATTCAAAGCCGCTGAGAGTCGACCCTCAAGATAGGCAATGTACTCTTTATCACTACCTTCAAATGGGAACAAACGCTGGCAATGAGGCATAGCCGTTGTAGTCAGGGCGAAGGGGAGGGCATGGTTTGTCCCGATCTAGAAGTGCCTGAACCCCCCTTTTGTAGATTCCTGATGAGGCCCGTTATCTCCTAGAGGTAGGTTCTATTGTTGGATTGAATGTCTGAGCAATGATTCGTGGTTGGAGGGCCATTTAGTGGGGCTAGTTGGGGAGTAATTTGATTGGTGAACCGATCCTGCTTTGCCGCCCATCGCGCACATCACTCTTGCCTAATGAGGGTTTGCACATATATGTGCAAACCCCGTTTAGGAAGTTCACTTCCTGTAGAGGCACAGAGACCAAAGAGGAACAGTGGGTTTCAGGTCAAGTCAGCCTTGCGCGCGGGCCTCCCCAGCCACTATTTTGGTTGGCAGGAGGCGCTGGAGCTCCACCCAAACGCCAGGGAAAGGTGCAAAGCGAAGGGCATTTCGATTCAGTTATTTGCCGCCTGTGCGAAAGTTTGATCTGTCGATTGAGCGAACAGATGGATGATAGTCAACCTCAAAATGCGACCCTCCCCTTTTTTGGCATAATTTAACCACTTGGAGGCGTGAATGTTTGTGGCTGACCTTTTACACCACCACCGTGAATGGCCTGGAGCTCCGTATCCGGGGGAAGGGTCCACATTCCTGACCCTATTGGTTGGTGGCCACTCATATTATCCCCCACAAGGATCAGGTAGATGCTGACTAGCTTGTGTTCAATCAACTATGGGCTGGGAGACCTTGTACTTATTCAGTGCTCGTCCGTTGCAGATTGTCATGAATTCAACTAGCCACGAATACATAACGCCCCTGCTTTGCAGCAGTTTGACTCATGCACGGAAATTCGTATAGTTTCCGTAACTATGCTCTAGACCATTCTTGTCCCGATCCCATTCTGCTCGGCGGCAAATGATTGGACAGTAGCATACCAAGCAAACCAACGCTAACTTTCAGTCTCTCGATCGCAATTATAGCATATGATACCCCAGTATCGGTCGACCTTAACGTGAGAAAGATAAAGTTAACACGATTGTATAGGATCGAGCCACGCAGAACATGGTCCACTCCTACTGCAGGGAAAGAGAGGCGGCTCATGTATGCTTTAGTCGTTAATGCGGGAAACGGAGGACTCAAGCGCTCAACCCCCAAAAGTGTTCATAAATACAGCCCGCATCCCTCAGGTAGTTACTTCTATTCATTAATATCCCACCTCGAAACCAGCATTCCAAGACAATTGCATCTGCTGTTTATTTCTAACCTGTCACCTCTTTATCGAGTAAGTTGATTGTCGCTAGAGTGGAACGCTGTGGCTAACATAAATCATCGTTTGTTGGAACGTTTGTTAGATAGATCATGTGTCAGAAGCTTATTGAGACAATCGAGTATCTATGCAGGCACAGAGACGATTCACCTGGGAGGATCAGGGAACTTGATGGCTGTGGGAATTGCGGCATCATCCAGAAAACAGAGCACCTGGGCAAGACAACCAAAAGGGATCCATGCTCTGACTGTATTGCGAACGGTACCTATGTGAAGAGAAACGGAATTTGGAAAAAGACCTAGCGGGGCTACGGGGATGTGGGAGGTTGGTGAGAATTGGGTCCACTTTCATAAATCTTATCTATATTTCCTTGCTCGTCGTGGAATTTATGCTTCCAATTTGAACCCTTGCGAGTTGAATCCAAATTGCAGCAGCGACATAGATTATCTATTCATACCGAAATCCAAGAAGAGAGATCACCTGATAAACTAGGTAGTTGCCTGATGTCGGAACAGAAGCAGCAGTGGATCCCGGAGAAGGGATATTGTAAACCCGCATGTATTAGTCATTTTTATGCCCACATAAATTGCCAGATAGGGGCTTTATAGCAATTCAGACTTGTTGATATCCAATTGGTGCGCACCATGTTTTACTAAGCAGTATTTCCGTGTCCTGAGCAAATGGCTTTGCTAGCCTGAAAAGCAAGGCAACAACAAAACCTTGCTGGAACCAATTAGAAGTTACTCTAGGCGACCGCGACCCTTGCGTCGTTTCTGCTCAACCTCCTTGTTCCCTCTTATCTCCGTTCTCGTAACAGAGAAAACCTGCTTCTGGTCTTGCTCCTTAACCATCTCTTCCCACCTGGCATGTCTCATGGATATTCAACACCAATTCCCTACTGTGCATTGGATTTGGAGGGGAGGAATCTCTTTTGTTTACGAGGTCCATCCTCTAATTGTGGTCAAGGTCCCGAAATCTGGAGAGTTTGAGAGGGAGCAACTCCATAAAGAGGTAGAGATATATCGAATATTTTCACAAAATCGGCCTTGTCCGTCTATCGTGCAGTGTTTCCTCTTTTCAGACAACGGCATCTTCCTCGAGTACATGAGAGGTACGACCCCTATTGACAGCAAACAAGCTTGGCCACTAATTGCTCTAATAGACATGTCGCTTTCTTCTAGGATACAAAAAAACCATATTCGAGACCAGGAAACCATGGTGGTCACACAAGTGGAAAAGTTGGAACCTCTGCCCTTGCGAAAGGAATGGATGAACGATCTCGCCGAAGCTGTCGCTTTCCTGGAATCACTCAACCTCGCTCACGGAGACCTACGACCGGAAAACATCCTACTTGATCGCAACCGACTAAAGCTATCCGACTTTGATTGCACGGCCCAAATCGGGACAAATTACGAAGCATGTATGGCTCCATATGGCAGAATACTTAATAGCAATGAGACGGACCAAGGAGAGTGTGGAACTTTCGGTTTCCTGAGCCCTCGGACAGAGCAGTTCGCTCTCGGTTCTTTGTTCTACTTCATAAACTATGGGTTTGAAGTTTATGGGAATCGATGTCTTACTGAGGATCCATACGAGCATGGTCCAAAGGTCGTGGACTTACTACAGAACATGGAGTTTCCAAAATTGGATGGCAATCCACTGATTGACAATATCATCGACAAGTGCTGGCATAACAAATATGTCACGGTTTCACAGTTGGCCGCGCACACAAAAACGCTTTTGAATGAAAGAACTGATGCGGCAGGAAGTAACGGAGAAGGATACAGAGAGGAAGGAAACAGAGAGGAAGGAAACAGAGAGGAAGGAAACAGAGAGGAAGGAAACAGAGAGGAAGGAAACAGAGAGGAAGGAAACAGAGAGGAAGGAAACAGAGAGGAAGGAAACAGAGAGGAAGGAAACAGAGAGGAAGGAAACAGAGAGGAAGGAAACAGAGAGGAAGGAAACAGAGAGGAAGGAAACAGAGAGGAAGGAAACAGAGAGGAAGGAAACAGAGAGGAAGGAAGCAATGGAGTGACAACCCCCATCGAATCATCCTCCCTCGTCTGGTGGCGTGTGGTTATGGGCCGCGTAATTCATGGGTTATGGTATGGCCTTGGTAACTCGTGGACGTCGGTATTACGCAGCACCAACGGCGAGGTAACAATCACTGAGCGAGCTAAAGACGACAACTCTGATGACGTGGATAAAAACCTGGGGGAGGAATTTCTTTATAAAAAGGGTGTCTGCATAGACTTGGAGAGGCGTGGACTTCTTCGTCTACTTTGTTCAGGTGAGCCTGAGCAAATTGGGTTTACTTTTGACTGGTATAGACACAGTCTCTGAGATTGGGTGATTGAATATGGCGTTATAGGATTCCGTGGAAAATGAGACAAGATTCCATGCTGGGAAAGTCCTATGCTTTTCTACTCGTCAATGGGACGGTTATTCTTGGAATTTGTGTATTACCTTGATGTGGAATTTAATCGTTTAAACTGATCAATTGGTCGGCAATATAATTCATTACTTGGGCTGACTTTGGATTCCCGAAAGAGTGCTCTAATGTCCGTATTTGCCATCATTGGGTCGCAAAGAATGATTATATACAGTAACGGTTGCGACCACGTTTGAACTCTTTTGGTCAGTCGCCCTGATCGCCCTAGCCCAGAACGGACAAACACATACGTACAAACAACGAGGCTTGAAATAATACGTGGAACAGCATGATTTATGAAGATGACAGCGTGGTCGCGTTCTATCCTGCAAATGGGTAGCATGGAAGAAATCCTGACAGGTGCCCTACAGAGGGGACATTTCTTTGGCGCCTTAGGGTTCTCTGCACATGACAAGCAAAACATGTGTCCACATACAAGCGTCGCCCAACGACCTGGATGCTCGTAGCAGATCTTGCACCGTAGGTTTTCCCTCAGTTGTATGAGTATCTCTTTTCCTTTTTTGTGCTTGTTCCTTTTCAGGCGAAGTTTGTCCTGGAGCATCCGGTTTCTCTCTCGTAACATCGCGATTTCACCGTCAAATGTGGTTCGAATATTTTTCAAAGCTTCATCCTAGTGCTCAATTAGCCAACGGAAGAAGGAAGTGCTGCGAAAGCTCATACCAAAGTAGACCGCTCCTTCGTTTCTGTTCTTCTTCTTTTCCGTGATGATGTCGAGCCAGTCGTATCATCGATTGCTTCAGCGAGAGCCCTCTCATAATCTAGGTATCTGTAATCCTGCCGAGGGCCTCTTCTAGGTCGTGAAATACGTAGCTCGGGGCTTGGTATTTCATCGTCATCGACGATAATGATCGGGCTCGCCATAGTGCCACTAGTCGCCATTCTGGGGGAGAAAGCCGGTATCACCTCGCAAGATAGGATGAAAATGGAGAACTAGAAGCTGGTGCCAGTCGGGGGAAAGAGGGCCTTTATATATTTGTGACCCAGCATCGACTGAGTCAGCTCCGGGAAGTACCTGGACACTGGTGGCATCGCAATAGTCCAGTCGGTATTGCACGATTGGACGTCAGCCAGTGATGGAATAAGAGCAGGCTATAGCGTTTCATGCGCCACCCCGACAAGACGACAGTGCATATCCATATTTAGCTCGATATTACTCGGCTGACCGAGTACGCCTTGTTCAACAAGCAGGCCGAGACGGGTACGCACGGAGAAGTCTTAATCTCGGACAGCAAAAGCCCTGACACGATTGCAGCCAGGTGATATCGGTCAGCCAATCGTGCCCATGTCGGTAGGCAGTGCAGAGGACTACCGCAGAAGTGATGTGACTACCCTGCCCGTCAATATACTATTTTAAGACTGCACTGTTGAGCCCTGCTTGATGCAGCGTGCAGTATAATACTGCAAGAATGACTCGTCCACTCATCCGCTTGCTCCGATAGCCATTTTGCAAAGCACTGTCCCTATTTCTGGTGAGCCTCATATCTGCGCATCGTCTGCGTCCGGTTGCCACGGAGCTCGTATTGCCAGTCGTTCCGTAGCTCAGGACCGAAGACAAAACGCGCAGGACGCGCCGACATGGAAACAACAGCTACATCGTCGTCGCCAGTCCGCATGAAACCCTGTTTTCCCTAACCGTCCATCTCATCCTCTCCGCCAATCAATCCTAAAGTCAACGGGAGTTCGGCGACGAGGCGCACTCGGTGGCAGGGGCTAGCGGAGCTCCAGAATGTGGGTGCCGAGAGGAAAAACTGCATAAGTCGACGGGAATGAATATTTGCATACGGTCTGACGAGGTCGCCAGAAGAGGTCTTTATCTTCAGAGATCGTTCCTGTTCCTGAGTTTCGACATGGTCGATGTTTGCGGTCATCGTGGAAGGACAGAGCGTCACTGTCAACCCTCACACACTTCGCAATCACTGGCTGACACGTATAGCGGCTGGGACTATCTGGTCATTCATGTACGCTGCCAGTTCGATCTTGGTCCTTCTCGGTCCATCACCCTCTATTTGCACCCCCAAGGCACATTTGAAGCTCCGCTGCATACGGGCGATTGTCTCGAACGAGTGTAGGTGAATGCGCCTGGATGCGCGGAAGTTCGACAACGGACATGTTAGGGGCCGAAACTTCAGGTCGGCGCGGCGGACCAAGTGCAAAGCGCACACGAGGAACGGAGGGAAAGGATGAGCAGAAGGGCGAAAAGCAGCTAGAAAGTTGAAGCGGCGATGAAGGGGACTTTTTTGAAACATGTACGGCGATAGTAACACGCAGGGAGGCGCTAAACCCGAACTGGCACGCTAAACTCTTTTGTGTTATTACAAGTCGCCGGGTTATAGAGCTAACCCTCTCTGCTAACGTCATTGTACTATTAAAACAATTTTGTCAAAACAAGCAGAATCGGTTTTGGCTAGTAACCATGAGGGCCACTAGGAGAAAGAGTGTGTCTTGTAAAATATCTGCCTGGAAGGTCCCTAAATACATGTGTCACGAGGTGTGCTAACCAGAACTAGTTAGTAGCTGGCTGGACCATACAAAGTGGAGTATCTGCTTTGACAAATTTCCCAAAGTCGAGGGAAAATCCATCCAATCCTTGATCTTCTCCACGCGCCATTGGTGGCAGCGGGTACTCCCCCTCCAATACTACCATAATGCCTACCATACTGCCTACTCCACCAATGGGCTGCTCGAGCACCCCTTTGCACCCCTTTGCACCCCTTTAGATGGTATACTTTCCCTCTTCCAGCCAAGGGCACCTTCGACGTGCCCTCATACATAGTTAATCGATTTGCGCAGATTTGCTTTGTTTTAGGGCGCACACGAAATGGACTCAAGAAAGCAGGCGCGGCCTAAATTCTATTCGCATTGTAACCGGTAGCTTGTAAGTCATGCAGATATTGTTGATTCTCTGGGCGCTTGGACGACTCTTCTCCGGCCTATCATTTGCTAAGTGGATGGCGGCTAGATGATGGCCTTTATTGGTCCCGAATCACTGTCAGAATTGATAATGACTTCTGAAGGATCAATTCGAGGCAACATTCGGGTACCAATCCATTCGTGTTCGTGTATTAGCTCCAGTGGTTTGAATCATCAACGGCTAGGGGATTATTAGATAGCATGAGGCGGTGTCATGTTCACCGCCTCATGCTCCAGGTTTCGCATCGCTGCGACCACCCAGAACGGCTTCCTGCGGCCACCAAGACTCGGAAGCAGCGAGCCAACTGAAGAGAGATGGTTCTTGAGTACAAGAAGGGCATTATGAACCTAGCCATAGAGGGCGAGCGCAACAGACAGGCAAATGTGCATTTATGCAAACAAAACACTGGACAGTATTTGGTTTTGTGGACAGGACTGCCGAAACATGCCTTGCTGGTTGGCCGTGGTTGAACTTGGAGGCGCTATTTTGCTTACTTTTCTACTCCACCAGCCTTCTTTCTAGGCCGCCGATTTTATGCCACCGCCTGTCTTTCTTTCCTATGCTTTCACTCCTTAATCTTGAACACATTTATTATCTCGCAACCTAAGCCATCCTCCCTTTGATGCGAACTCAATCAACATTTACGATAGCTTCGAACGTGGGCGTTCGGATCCCTATGCTCTGATGGTCAAAATATCCGAAAT
Source organism: Penicillium subrubescens (assembly GCF_028828155.1). Taxonomy (NCBI): domain Eukaryota; kingdom Fungi; phylum Ascomycota; class Eurotiomycetes; order Eurotiales; family Aspergillaceae; genus Penicillium; species Penicillium subrubescens. The sequence continues at coordinate 169,736 of NW_026643158.1, read as the reverse complement.
GATCAGCTACAAATCTGGGTTGTTTCAATGCGTAGGTGTAACATCAAGAAAGGTTGGGCCCTTTCATTAATTACAGCGACCTCGGGTGAGGTTATTTTGTCGAAGCAAGCTGAGAGAGTATAGTAATCGCTATAGGCGAGTGAGATATAGGATAGCAAATTGGATAGGACCAAGTGGAACCAATCTTGGATGCAAAGGTTGATTGACTCAGAAATGAAGCTACTTTTTCATGAACGGTGATAGAAGCATATGAATACATGAAAAGGAGCAATATCTGTCAAGTTCGAGCTCTTCTAGCTAGTCGCTCCGATCGTCTTGGTTCAAATTGAATCCCCTCATGTGAAAGTTTGCGTTTCGCTGACTCTGCGTGGGAGCTACACGGTAGGTTCTTCCCAACAGAAGCACCTGCTTGATCTGCTGTTTCCTGAGAAATAGTGTCCGCGGTTATCGAAGGTTCACGTACGTTGTTATCAGGTGCAGGCGAATAAGGCTTGCGATCGGCTGAAGATAGTCCTTGAGAGAAGGTGAGGAAGCATTTTGGGTCTACCCCATCCGAGTGGATGATCAGAGCAATACTTCCAAAGAAGACTTCTCTTTCCTCATAATCTGAGGCTAAAGGGGGCCATATTTTATAAAGTTCAACAGAAACTTGGCCAGTGAAGCCGTGTCGCCAATTGGCCCCCTTTTCCCGTTCTGGCAAGACCGATTCCAATATCACAATCCCATCTGCCCGTGTTCGAGATGCACGGACATTAGTACCGTGATCGTCCTGGCGAGCTTTAGGGGAGAAGGTCAGAAAGAATTTTGGGTCTTCTCCTTCTATAGGGACGACCACAGCACCTCGCCCGAAAAGAAGATCGTCTTGCTTAAAATTCTCTAGACTGCAAGGTATATCCGGCGAAAAGGCTGTTCGGATGATCATTTCGTTGACTAAAAGGTTTGTTGGCCAAGTAGCCCCCTTCTGGAAGTCAGGGGCATAGAATCGCATGGTCACTCGGCCTTCTTCGCTTTGTCCTTGTAGCTGTTTGGACCTGTTTGAGTTGCTTGGTAGCGTGTTTTCTGTAAGATCATAGTGTTAGCGACTGTATTGAATAAGTACTGCACGGAGTTACTCACGAGGGGACTGAATCCCATCAAAAAAAGCCTTAGCTTGTTGACAATCGGCATTCCGACAGTGCTCCATATGATCGTGGATCGCCGCAAGTTCATCGCCAATGGCAGCAGATATGGAAGAATCCCAAGTCGAGGCTGTTTTGCCTAAGCACTTGATTTGTGGCACAGCGATGCGGGTCATTGAAGAAATATCAGGCACATTGCGATCCTCCTTAAGTTCCACTGTCTTAGAAGCTTGGTCTTGCTCAGTGCTTTGCTCGCTTCCTAATACTATTTAGCATAATAGTCTTAAATAGCCGTCGGCCAAGCTTACCTCTGTGATCACTCGCAACGTTCTCCCGCCCTGCAGCCCCAAAACTGGGGTATTCCCGCAACGCGTCAAATGAATGCTTAGTGATTTTCAATGCTTTCTCCGACTGAAAACCGTTGGGACTAGACCGCCCGAACGGCTGAAAGCCTTCTGGGTCCTCACAGACTAGCGACCTGGTTGGCACGCGGACAGACGAGGAATCGAGAGCTACATCATCCTTCACCGGAACGGCCAAGTGTCCAGCCGTCAACGTCCCCCAGAATTCCGGTGTAGCCATAATCTCAGTGTCGGCATCAGAGCCAAGTTGATCTGGCTCATCTTGGCACCAACCCTCGTCAACCTGGATCACGATGGGATTGGAAGCCGAGCCCAACGGAGCAAGATCATCTCCGATCACTATGGGATTGGCGTACGTGCCTAACCCTGGGGCAACCATAGAGTCGCACACGACCACTTCTGGCCATTCACACGGCCAAGTCGGTACTGAAGCTTCGGCACATTAGATTAGTGTAATCAATCAGGCTTATAGACTATCTCTTACTGAATATTTCGTGTTCATTCTCTGTAAAAAAGCTCATATTGTCTGTGACCGGTACTAGAGAATAAATCAAATAGGTAAAGAGTAATGTAGAGAAAACTGAGTACTTGGATCAAATCGAAAGACGAAGTTGGATTCTTGACTGGTCTTTCACTAAGTCGGCGGGCGAAATACATGGCTTTATACCTCTCGTCAGACCAATTCCGCGCCTGATCCAGCCTGCAAGTTGGGCACGCCAGGATCGATTTCAAGCTCAGAGAGCAAAAGCTTCGTCAAGATGGTATCCAGACGAGAACTGTCTACGCCAATCGATTCTGTGGTTGATGCACCATGCAGCGTACTAACGCACGAAGGACTCGCCACCTCATCCAATTGATCCAATAGCCACATTGTATAGCGCTATTGCTATTTCTGGAGAACCACAGATCTGCGCATCAGCTGCGTCCGGCTGTCACCACCAGGTCGATTGGGCTCTGTGTGCCAGTCATTCCATGGCACGAGACCGACGACAAAACGCGCTGGACGCGCCGACACGAAGAAAATAGCTTCATCGTCCGCAGTCCGCATGACGCCGTGCTGCAGGACCAGACCCTTGTTCACCCCATCCGTCCGTCTCATCATCTCCGCCAATCGATCATGATGTCAACGGGTCTTCGGCAACAAGGCACACTCGGTGGCAGGGGCTGGAGTGGACTCCGAATGCGGACGAAGGCAGGAGAAACTGTGTATGTAGACAGAAATTGACGTTTGCTAACGGTCGTATGAGGTCGCCTGATGCGCCTTCAGAGGTCGTTCCGGAGTCTCAACATGGCCGCCGTAAAACCTAGCAATCATCGTGTAGAACAGATTGGCACTGTTATCATCTCGCCAACTCTCGCGGACTTCGCAATCACCGGCTGACCCGTGTAGAGACAGTTTGGACGTTCACGTACGCTGACCAGTTCGATCCCGGTCTTCCTCGGTTCCGAAAGGATACGGACGGTATCAGGGAAGGCTGCCAACACTGTTACCCTCGATTTGCGCCCCCAAGGCAAACTTGAAGCTCCGCTGGACACGGGCGATTTTCCGGAATGAGGGAAGGGCGAATACGCCTGGACTTCGCGGAAGTTGGATGACCGACCGGTCGATTGACATGTCAGGGGCCAGAACTGCAGGTCGGCGCGACGGACCAAAGGCAAAAATGCCTCAACTCGAGCGTAATGGTGAGACCTGAGCGGAAAGTCCACGCCAGGGCGAAGGAAAAAGCACCGCAGACTGCGCTGGAGGACTCAAAGGGCCGCAGAGGACCGGCCGGTCGCGCTGGCAAGATAGGGGGGTAGCGGAGCTCGGTGATCCGGATCAATGGCAAAAATGCCTCACTCGCAAGGCGCACACGAGAAACGGAGGGACAGGAGGAGCAGAAGGGCGAAAAGCAGATCGAAGTTGAAGCGGCGATGATGGGGACTTTATAGAAACACGCACGGCGATAGTAACGCGCAGAGAGGCGCTAAACCCGAACAGGCACGCTAAACCCCTTTGCGTAATTCACCGTCACCGGATTATACGGAGTAGTCAATTCTCACTGAGGGTTCGGCCCAATAGTACGCACGCTCATTGGCCTGTCGTGCGCTCACGCAGTGTGTGTCCGCCGGTCGTGACTCCTATCAATGTCGCAGTTCCCACACCGCCATTATTTCGCTCCCAATACATAAGAATGCAGCCAGTGATGTAGAGATTAGGAAGATACCATCGTCGGCTGGCAGGATACAGGGTGGGACCGTGCTATAACGGTCATCCGTGCGGGTCGTTAGCGCCAGACAACGGAGGTTGATCCGTCAACGCACGCTGGGGTTCGCCGTCCATAGTGAAACGCTTCAGTCTCACCCAAAAGACAGAATCCTCACGGTTATTGACTAAATTTTCGGGGAGCCTGTACGCGCCCGCCCCAACTTCAAAATCGTTGCGATACAATCCAATCATTTCGCGACGTGGCAGGATAGTTAGTTAGCTAACGCACCAATGACTAAGGCTGATCAAAATGGCCATTCAATTGTTCTATACTCCGTACGCAGGGAAACTTCCCTGTTCTAGGCGGTCAATCGAAGCGGGTCAAATATTTGAGGACGGATCCGGGATCGGCGCGTATTTTGAAATAGATACGCGCCAATGTGTCATTCGCCAGGAATGTGTTGCGAACGAACCCCAAGTGATGATTTTAATGCTCTTCAAAGGTCAATATTCACCCTGAAATGTGTAGAATTCCTAAGGAAAGTTTTCAGCTTCGACAAGGAGTCTCCAAACGCACATTTCCTCACCTATCAGCCACTGCGTCTCTAGCTCTCAATAGAACGCCGTGGTTAAAACTCGGACAGGATGCCTGGGTGCTTTTCTTTGCTCATGCAGCGACTCCCGCAAAGGCATAAGCCCTTTGAAAACGCACCCTAAGAAACCGATTCCTCTACCAATGACAAGCCGAGTATATCACCTCGCCACAACGACGATGACGGTTCACTTCCTCCCCCATATCCAGCATATACTCCCGGAATCAAAACACTCTGGAGCCCATCAGAGAGTACATGCGAGTAAGTGCCATCTAGCCATAAAAAGTGATTGTTAACATCTCCCTTCAGCATTCTCTTCCTCCATGGGCCGGTCGCTGATCTTGAAACGACGTGGAAAGCCGCAGGCGCTATCGAGCCTTGGCCTATGACCCTCCTCCCGCCACTGGTTCCCACAGCTCGCGTCCTCACGTTTGCTTACAATGAGTATGAGGCTGACTGGCAGCATGTGATTTTGCAAGAATTTATTCTCGACGGCGCGGGGGATTTGCTGAGTTCTCTTCAACGTACCGAGAGAACAACCGCACAGTAAGCCAGCCAAGTCGATCTATGTGGCCGTTGATTAACATCCCCAGAATGAACGACCGATCGCATTTGTCTGCCATGGTTTAGGCGGGCTTGTTTGCAAAGATGTATGCCAACTCTTTGGTTCTGTGAGCTATACTAATTCCTGTGATAGGTCTTGGTAAACTCGAGCACCCATTCAGAGCCTACTTTCCGCAATGTTTTCCTTTCCACCCGTGGTGTTATTTTTCTTGGCACGCCGTTCAACGGATCAGGTCTCGCTAGTTGGCTTCAGTCCGTATCCGATTCCGTTGGCCTCAACAAGCAGGGGTGCTTTGACAGCATCAACTTTCTCAAAGAGTCTTCCAACCTGATTCTTGACCAGAATCTGCGCCACTTGGACATTATAAAGAAAAAAAGCGTCCAGATGGGATTTTCGCCAATAGAATTCACTTGCTTCAATGAAGGGCTGTCTTTGGATTTTGACTCTGTAAGTCACCAAACGAAGGCCTGCTGCCAATTACTGATGCATAGACAATAGATCGTACCGAAAGAGTCGGCCACTCCGCCTCGTTGCCCTGACGTTGGAATCCACCGCAATCAAGTGGACATGACCAAAATCACCAATGCGGATGACCCCTTGTTTAAGGCCATTGGGGGAAAGCTGCGTCAGTGGATTAGCAACGCAGATGCGAAAATAATTTACCACGGAAGTTCTTCACTTGCAAAGCCTCTCCGCAATGCCCACCAGAAAGGAGACTACAATCGCCAGTATAATCTATTCGGCTAAGGTTGGCAGGAGCCCTATGAAGTAGCTCCGGGGCAAAGGTGTGCACGGATTGGTAGGACCATTGCTTGATATTATAGTACCCGGGGCTGTCCTCTTTGTCCGAAGGAAATTGTATGACGAGGAAAACGCAGAATGCGAACCAGGTGATCGTTTTTAGGCGACCGGCATACCATGGCAACCAGTTACGCGCCCTGAATACTATTATAGGCGACAAATTCAACAAGCTGCAAACCGCGAACGGGTCACAGCAATTGAAGTAGTCTGCGACGGATGTTCGCTACCGTCATGGGTGATATTTAAAGTTGTCAGGAATTCCATTTTCACTAGGGCTTGGTAGATGGGGCACCAAAGTACAATGTGCAGCATACTTCACGCCCATTATTCAAGAATCACGACGATCTGCCCAGTAAAATGGTTATGCACGAGAAAAATTTGAAGTTCTTGGTCTAGGCGAACCATCAAAGAAATCCAGTCCGATCTTAGCTCATGCGGATGAATCGCGCTGCATATCATAGCCCACAAGGCCATTCACTCCTTCCCCACCACTCGTTGTTGTTTCATCATGGATTTGTTGGCTTCTAGCCCAAGCTTGCGAGATATCCCTCAACGTCTGGTCACTGACATGGCCGGCTACCTGCAATTTCCGACCACTGGTGTCTCCCCCGATAATTCCACGAATAGGGTATCCGGTAGTAGAAACGGCAACCCGATATGCGCTATAGTTGGACAAACTTACAATGAGACTAGGCACATCGGGTTTGGTAGGCTTGGCAACCAGTTGAGGCGCTGAACTTGAATCGGTCAACCAAATACCACCGCGGTTGACCAACTCCAATAAGTGTCCACAGTAGTTGATGCAGACAAGGACGCTCATGGTTTCGCGCCGGATTTGATTATAGATGCTCGTTGCGGAATGAGCAGATTTATTGGAAGCCAGTGGACTTTTTTGGGTGATATTTTTTGAAAGATCCTGAAGATCATCCAGCACTGCGTATATAAGTTTGGCGTTAAAATTCGAGGCGATTTCATTTGCCTTGTAGCTAGGTTATCAAGAGAAAAAACATTAGTACAGATACCGGACCTCGTATTGAAGCTTCTGACTCACAAGTTGGCAATCTCGATTGCAATCTTGAAAGTTGACTTGTATCCATTCAGAAGCTGCGTAAAATTGTCGATGGTACCCAGAGTGAAGCGCAAATTGTCCCAATCAAGCCCGGATGTCCTGTTGATGCCGCGGTCGGCCTGCCTAATGGTAAACTCTTGCTGGAAGGTTTCGCAAGCTTTTCCACAGTCATCTAAAGGAAGACTGAGCTGCGATACGTCAATTTTAGTAACCGTGCTAGCTGTCTTGCGCAGGGAGTGGAGAACTTTGTCCAACGATTCAAGCTCATTCCCGAGAGTGCGCACACGGAATGGAGGTTTCGCCATTTCTTTAATAATGTTGTGGAGAGTGGAAGTTTCTTGCAACGCGAAATTGATTGGGCGCATAATGTCAATAGGTGGGCCGGAAGTTTCCATTGTGCGAAAGTTCTATATCGAAGGCGGGGAGAAAATAATATATTCACTTCCAAACTTGATAGATTGAATTGGAGCTTTAAATACGCAGCTTTCCTAAGGAGAGCACGGTGCACTGACCGCCTACTGAGAGTGGTTCGGCGGCTAATGGGGGAAACAGGCCTCATCCCATCCCTGTCCCGACCGCGCTAGTACTATAGCAATACGCACAAGGTCGCCGCGGCGCTAATTGGTTGGATATCGGCATCGTTTCAACTTATGACCCTGCGTCTTATTCTCACACTGACATTTCGAGGTGCGTGATTGGGGAGAGGGTTCAGAGTTGGGGTGATTAATTACGGAGTAGAGCACCATTAATTGGATTGGTAGCGATGCAGTAGACCTCGTTTGATTTCGTCGTGAAAAGTGGAGATGAACATTACAGTGACATGGGATTGGTCCATGTGTCACACAATTTTCCTTACGTTTTGTATGTAATATGTGGGTAACCCTTCGACATCGGTACGGTCACTCGAATACTCAGTTACACCGCCTGGGGACAGCTCAACCTGGCCCCTTTTCCATTCGTTCGAGTCCTTTCCTTTCTTCAATCAATCAATCTTTTCTGTATGATTCCGATAGCTCTCATTCGTCTAAATGCATACTAGTCTATACCGATTCAGCTCGCTTTGACAGATTTTCTAGCAGGGTGAAGGCCCGGCAAATCGAAATCCACAGGATATAATTTAGCGCCGTAAATACATAATGCCGAAAAGGATCCTAGGCCCAGACTAGGGAAGAGGAGAACTTCTCGAGACATGGAGCTTGTGAGAATCGCCACAATTTAAAGAGCCCATGCAGTTTTAAGCCAGGCCTTTGTCCTGAAATGTCAATGTCCACCCAGGACAACAAGACCTCATCCATGCAATAATCATAATGATCGGGGATTCCCGCTGCAGGAACATAGGTATTCAATATCTTACTAAAGGCCGGTCTAGAATTCAGGTTCCCCAGCTACCCCTTACCGCCTAGACAAGGGCTGTAACTAACTATGCGTGGACCCGTTTACCATTTAAAAACATGACGTAATTCCCGCATGACCGGGCCACCCCACCGAAAATCGCGTCTTTCTACCTACATACTCATAGTACCAATTTCAACCACCTACCATGCCACCGATTCGCTCTGAATCCTCGCAGAAATTGGTCAATCAGGAGGGCAAGATGCTATTGGCCTTGAAGATCTTAAAAATGGGCGCGTCAAATCTATTCGCGCAGCAGCTACTCTATACGCAATATCACGTTTACGGGCCAGCAAAGAGATCGATGCAGTTTATGCATTCCAACGAAAGTATCAAAGGAGAAGAGAGGAGAAAAGTGGTCTCCAGCTAGAGTTTCTCTCTGGAACACCTTCCTACCCACTCGAGCGCCCTCATATCCCGCGGCTGTGCCTGGTGAGTACCACTGTCTCACCTTTTGCAGTCGAGCAGAATGATTTGCGCTTTATTGACTGGGCCAGCTCAGGTAGTAGTATTCTGGATTAGGAAGGGCGTACTCTAGGAAGAGCAGCCGTTGTATATAAAACGAGGACTCGCTAAGCTACCTCTTTTGAAGTGGTGCCGAAGAAGTTACTGTTTGAGCCCTTGTCTCTCTTGATGAGAATATCAGGTCTTTTTCGAAACTGAAGAATTCCATGGGAACCTTCAGTGGATATGCCGTATCGTCAGAGCGCGCATACGACAGCATGTTCACCCCAACCCAAATAGGGGAAGGCAGGGCCATTTCGGTGAAGTTACTGGCTAGGCGAGTAATATTAGTAACAAGGTAGGCAAGGCGAAGTTTTAGGCTTGCCTTTCCAGTGCTGGGGAAGTGGAAATCATCAGGAATGAAGCAACACCTTTTCTGGGAGAACGCGTCATTCGCGTTCCAGGACGCACTTTGCTTCTTCGGTGACCACAGGCTCACAACAATAGGATTAGCTCCGATTCGCTAATACTTACGAGTAAAAGTGTGCTATATTTGACCAGGCCACAGCTGTTTACCGGAGGCTTTGCTGTGGGGCGCACAGACGAAAAGGTGGAATGCTAGACCATTCCCATGGGCATAGGACAGCAGAGTCATCATTCAAGGCTCTACTTGACGCTGGCATAGACGTGTCTTTGCCCTAGCGTCAAATACAACGATAAATGATATTCTCCGGGCATATGCAGGTACCATTCATGCTTAAAGAGGCTTCTCAGGGTGATGACAATTTTTTACACGTGAATTATGAGGTTCAGATGGCCCTATGCAAGCTTTGAAACCCACGAAAATTCAGCATTCATCGCGCCGCTTTGGCTGATACATTTCGATGGAATTACGCATTGATAATTTAAAGTGACCCAATTCACAAGTTTCAGTTATCCCATATGTCTGCAACTCCACCCACTTAGTGCGAATTTCCGTTCCGTGTTTTGAGTCTTGCCGAGCGTCGTGGCAGTTTTTGGACATCTGAGCGTTTAGTTCTCGGAGAAGCCTTCTATGAAGAAAGTGTTTTAGCGGTAGAGCTCACTATGTACCTGAGCGATAAGTATGAGTAAATTGAGCTTACCTTAATCTTGTTACGAGATTGTTGAATGCGAGGCGGCTGTTTGAGAGCCAGAAAGCCTGGTCTTTTGGCCTTTGGAAGGGTGGAAAAGTCGGGGACCTTGGCTTGTAGCCTTATTGTTAGCCGTCGATTGCTTCGCATAGTGGAGTACATACTGGTATCAGCCCCAGGAGAAATCTGACAAAGTTGACTCCGCGAAACCCAAACGAAAACATGGAGGCTATCTTTCTCTATCTCATCACCCACAACACCCGGCATGATCTTTGCAACTGGTAGGCGAACGTCCTCCAGCTCATACTTTACAGCGAGCCCCTCGGTGCACCAGTTTTTTATGTCCTGATCAACCCGAAATTCCGCCCCTGGATTGCGGCAGAGGTGTCCGGAATATCTTCCGCGGTAATCCTTGGTGACAGACGCTTGCGCTTCAATTAGGTATTCTCCCGCGTCTCCTCTATAGCAAACGACTTTTAATATCGTCGTCAGTGTAGCCAAAAACGGCGCTCTCTCTGCGATCTCCTGAAACTAATATCGATGTTTGTTAATAACAGGACTTGAAAATACCAAAGGGCCGACGCAGAACTGACCGAAAAATTAAAACTTTCCATGGTTCTTTTCGGAGAGGGTAGGTTTAGGCACTGGTTTGGTAGAATGGGAAATATGTTTGACATGACCTGACCATTTCGTTTTTATAATCCCAAGCGATCTTACATAATCCGGAAATATCACCTGCATCTATAGCGTTGGGGCTGTGCTGGCCCCTGAACCCGGATAAAATGTTAAACCCATGTCTGATAGGATGCGACTACAAGGGCGCTCTATTAATGCGCAAAATGATAGGGGCGGGAGTCTATTTGTGAAAGCATTCTCCAGGGTACCTTTAATTTACTTAGAATCTACCATAGTAAGTTTTGATAGAGTTTTCGAACAAGGACGATAGAGTTGTGATTGGAGACCGGTCCATGTCTATCGTGTTGCCTAAGGGGACAGTCATGCCGGATCCCATACCTCTCTATTGGAAACGCGGCATCACTTTGATCGCAAAATTCGCACAACCGCAACCAGTAGAAGCAACAATGGAGACTATCAAGACCATGAGGAGCACGACTTTTGCCTACCTGCAATCCCTGAGTTCGCGTGTACAAGCCCCGTCGCGCGATTTCGTGGTGCTTTGCGTGCCCATTACCCCCCTGGCGCAACTGGAAGAGTGGATACACAGATATGGGGGAACTGAAAATGCCGTCGATCTCCACTCGCGGGAGACAATCTCCGCAGAGGGCATCATTCGAGACACAGAAAATTACGGCGAACTGTGCTTGTTCAGAAGGTGGATCTGTGAGGAAGACAACCGGATCTATTTGGAATGCCAATCGCTTCCCCGTAGGCGAAATTTTCTGCAGATTGGCAATTTGCGGACTGCACTGCCGAAGATACGGGTCGTCCCGGCATCAGGTTGCACTGTTGATAAGCTCCCTGCGGCGAAAGCCATGGCCGGACGTTTGATTCCTGCTCAGCTCAACCGATTTGAAGCAACAATCGTCGCAAACCAATTGAATGACACTATCCTCAAAGGCGTCGGGATCCAAGACCTCAGCCACATCATCACGGCAAACACTGCGCCGAGTGGGTTGACGACGTGGCGATCGGCGCGGAATCAGACACATACTACGACAACATCAAGCTGCTAGAGAAGGTGCTAGGAAGGGCAGAGCAGTGGGCCAAACGACACGCAGCAAGGTTCGCACCCGATAAATTCGAACTGATTCACTTCACCAACGCAATTGAGAACGACATAATCCAAGAACCGACTGCAACCAATATTGGATCCGATATCTTCGACTTCATAACACAGCACCCCGAGGGCAACGACCAGATGCCCGTTCAGTACAACGACTTATCAATACAACCAACACGATCTGCTAAATACCTAGGTGTCTGGCTCGACAAACACCTCGATTTCAACACACACCGTCAAAAGCTACTGGCCAAGGCCAACGGCAGCCTCGAGGCCCTCCAGGCGATGACAGGATCGGTGTGGGGAGCCTCACTGGCGGCAATGCGAAAGGTCTACCAGGCAGTGGTGGTGCCACAGATGTTCTACGGGATATCTGCGTGGTATTGCCCTGCAGCTAGATCTATACCCGCTTGGGAGATGAAACGCATTGTCAATGAGTTTACCAAGGTTCAACGGCGTGCAGCGATTCTTATCAGTGGTGCCTTCAAATCTACCAGTGCGGCAGCTCTCAACGTCGAGCTGTTTATAACACCAGTTCACCTACTCATGGACCAGCTCATCCAGGAATCGGCAATACGAATCCAAACAGGGGCCGTGTGGGCGCGGCCAGGGTGCCTACATCGACAACGATCCCCACAGGAGATTAAGGAAGGGGGATGGAGCCCTCTCGAAGCCCTCAGATGGAAGAAGGGGGGTATCCTGAACCAACAAGGGATATGGGAATCTCGCAAAGCGTTCGTTCTAGCGCCATGGGAGGCACGGATCAAATGCATCATTGATCAAGATGCAGAGGCGGCGCGAGCCTCGCATGATAAGATTGAGATGGAGTGTCTGTTCCAACAGGCCCTCTCAGACTGCACCCCGACAGTCATACAGGATCGCCCCCGAACGATTCTGTTCTTCACAGATGGAAGTGGATATGAAGGCCAGGTCGGCGCTTCAGCCGTTGCCCCGCGTGTGGGCGTTTTTCAACGGCGATATCTCGGAACCACCGACGAATCAACAGTGTACGTTGCCGAGCTCAACGGCATTGAAATGGCGATTGCCAGGGTCGTCAACCAACAACACAACAGGCTCTCAAGGCTTGTCATTTTCTCCGACTGCCAGGCCGCCATCCAGGCGGTGCAAAGACCCACGCGATCGTCGGGCCAATAGGTGCTGAGTACCATCTACAATCACGTACGGACCCTTCGATCGCCACAACTACAGCAAACGCCCACGTTCGATCAGATTCCCATCGAGATCCGTCGGATCCCCGCACACGTGGGCGTTTCTGGCAATGAAACCGCTGATGTTGAAGCAAAGTTAGCAGCAACGGAGGGGAAGAGGGGCGGATCGGATCAACCTCCCGCCGGTGATTCGGCAGCCAATCAGATCCAGTCCCCCGGCGATCGCGTCCTTCTAGCATCGATCGCAAAGCGTCGAGTGCGGCGGCGCATCAAAGAGAGATGGGCACAAGAGTGGGCGAGGGAAACAACTGGCCAGCCGAACCAGCGATTGGTAAAGGCACCAGACAAGAAGGTGCTTCGGCTGTTCGAATCCCTTTCGAAGCCGTACACCTCGATCTTGATTCAAATGCGCTCCATGCGGATCGCACTGAATCACTTCTTGTACAGAATCAAGGCGGTTGAATCAGATCAGTGTTACTGCAGCGAGGGGTCTCAAACACCGAGACATATCCTCATGCAGTGCCCGTTGTACGCTGACCTGAGGAAAACCTTCCTTGACAAGATCCGGATGACCGATCTTGGGGACTCGACGGACTATGATGCGATTGTATCGCACTCGCAGGCCACCCGCTACGTGGCTGAATTCATGCTACAAACAGGCCTCCTGGGACAGTTCCGGCACGTCGAAATCGAGCCAGAGCCGCCGAATGGGGGCGATGAAAACGATCCGCCAGGATGATCTGGCAACGGCACAGGGGGTGAAGACGCTGGGTAGGAGGAACGCCAAACCCACGGCCTACCGAGAGGCCGTGGACGACTACATCCAACGCGTCGACCCGACAACGAACGCCACGAATCGAGAACGAAGCAGGAGGATGTGGATACCAGAGAGAGAAGGCAGAGATGGAGATACAGGGGAAGCAGCAGGCCAATGTGAGGGCAAGATGAGGGATATATCGTGGGATTGAGGGCAATGAGGGCGTTTTGGTACTGTTTTTGGGCTGATTTTATATGGCAATACGCCGTTTTCCTATGTATCTACTGTTTCATCCGTGTGGGCTGGCGTTCGGATCACTCTTGCTTCCGCCGGAGGAAGCGCCTGCATAGCCATTACGCCACTAGTTAGGCTGCAACAGGTTAATAGAGCGTTGATTGATTGATTGATTGATGGTCGACCAGGTCAACCCACCCGCGCTATTGCAGCAAGTTAATGGATGGTATAGTATGGTATGCGATGAACTGAACTAGAATATTCTACTAAGGAAACCAGTCCCAGGATGTGAGGCTGAGGATCTGAAGCTGGTTACAGATTCTAGAGAATAAACGAACGGGTGAGGGGAGAAATGCTGTGTGATGCTTTGGTATAGGAAAAGGGCGGCCGAGAGTCGATTCCTGTGTCATGAGAAATGACTAGTCTCCACGCGGACACGTCCAGAAAGCGAATCGCTTTAGGCTAACAGTGACCTATTTATGAGATCCAGTCAGCAGTCCCATAGGCAGCTTTCCAATATATTAATTCATCATCGCCATCTAGTCCATCAGCTTGGAAAAATCTACCTGGATCTCTGACCACGGCACCTGACCAGCCCATGCGATCTGCAATCTTAACAGACGTATTCAAACCTGCCGACCTTGCATAAATAGTCGTCTGCGCGACTCTTCCACAGCCTAATCGTTTCCTCTTTTTCATCCAACCTTTGTAGTTGCAATTTTAACCGTTGCTGAAACCCCGAAAAGTCCTGAAGCAGTTGCGGAAGTATTTCATTAATTGTTCTCTTTGACGAGACACGGAGACTATATAGACAAGATGAAGACCAAATAGATTTCCAATCAATTTGCTTCTTCATATAGATAATGCAGGAATTATTTCCGAAGTAGCGGCAAGACTAGAATATTGGAAATTGTGAATGAAATGGACTTCGCAGGGTGCTATCATTCCTAATATGGAGTCCACAAGAACCCAAAATTTGATCCTCGTGCCTGTCCAAACAGGGGCATCATATGTCGTGGGCGAAGATCTTGAAGTAACACTCCATCTTCAAATTCTTTCCGGGTATATATATCATCCAAGGCCCGAGGTGACACATTAATGGCGCCCTCATTTGGAAATTTCGTGGGATCTCGGCCAAGATATAACATGATTCCTGGGCTCGGAAGATTGACAAGAGAGAGCTGACCCACATCAGAATAGGACGGGAGCGTGCCCTGGAAGGGGAAATAGTCGATGATTTGAGAAAAACAAATCCATGATACTTCATCAGGATTCTTATCATGCACTTGGCAAATTCTATCGATGATCGTCGGAAAGCCCGTGTCCGGATCCTTCCGGAGGGATAGCTCGGCGAATATTATTTGACCATGAATTGAAAATACCTGGTCGAATTCCAGGTGTCTTGTAATTTCGGGATAATAATCAGATTCATCAGGACTTAAGCCGTGGGCTTTGAGAAACCCGTTGTAATTCACCCAATTCTGACCGGTCTTGGCATCCATACTGATTTCTCTTTTGATGAAGTAGATCGTGTTCTCAAATACCTCACATGCGCTGTTGACTCCAAGGTCTATATCGCATAATTCGAATTTGAAACTCTGTGTTGACTGATAGCTGTCATCATCGCGTTCAATCCTAGAAATTCGAAGATTTGTGCCCGGGAAGTCATCAGAATATAGGTGGAAGAGCCAGATGGTATTATTGCGAATGATGTGGTGGCTGCGCTCCTGGTACCGGTCCTCCCACGCCTGGTGTATCTTCCAACCCTCGTCATCCAACTTCAACGTCCATATGAAAGACCAATGCTCACATCCATGATGAACTGTGAGGATGGAATGACTGTGATTAAGCAGTTGTGTTTTTCTCAAATTCGAGAGCTTGGTACAGTGGCATCGTGGGGAGCAAGGGTCATTAGGCTGAACCAAGGAGACAATTTTGTCCGCATCAGAATCGTCATAAACATACGACAGTGGTTGGGTGTTGGACAATTGGTGGCCGGGGGCGTCAAGGATACGTCCTAGCCTAGCCCAAGGTGCGTTTCTTTTTGGGTCTTTGCGATAATTTTCGAAATATTCGTCTTCAACGCGGTTCTTGAATACCATTAGAACTTATATAATCATTTCTGATTCCTGACTCACCCTGAGAAAGCAATAAAGATACGTTTTTTGGGCAAGTTCGTCACGAAAAAATGTGCAGACTGTCATCAAGTTGAAAATCTCCCTTTTCGAAAGATAGAACGCGACTTCCAGCCATATCTCGAGTGGAAAAATCATAATCCCAAACAAGACTTGACAGATGTTGACTTTTACAAGGTTACAGAAATCTACCGTCCCTTTGTAGGGTTGTCAGTCGCCCCAAAGTCCACTTATCGGTGTGAGGTGGATCCCACTTCCAGGTACTTTTTTCTTGCCCAACGAAATTAACATGCAGCCCCCGGGCCAATGCTTTCGAGTGAAGGAAATTTGAAGCGAATTGAAATGAGGACGGGTCAATGAGTTTGCGAAGGACTTCCGCCGCGTTTTTGGAGCTGGCCTCCAAACCAATACCTTTGAAATCACACCGACAATCTCGTAGCTCGTCGAGTTAGCCCTTTGCTCAATGGAACGCGAACCTCGAAAACTATTGTGAAAATTGGTAAATTGGGTAGTTAGCTGCCCTAAGTGTGTAATGTTTTCACACAACGTATACCTTCCCTTACTTGAGACCATCGACAGGGACAAGCGACCTGAATTTTAGGACTGTAACACTGGCATGTACAGTGCCCCCTTTATTGCCCTGCACCACCCTAAGAAGTGGCTGTCCCGTGTTTCATCATCTATCCAATAAAAAGCATTAGAATGTTTGTGTCTACGTCCACAACGAGAGAAGCGGGCCAATAGCCCTCTTTCCAAATGGCATCCATAAATGCGTTTATTGATGCTTTTTCTCAAACCAGGAGATTGCCGGGGAGGACGGAGCCGCTCGGAGTATCCCGACCAACAGCATGTGTACTGTGCAAACTTGAAAATGTGACGGCACGCCCTCATAACGGGAGCTATGCGGAGTGTCTCACTCCGGTGTGGCCGGGCGAGCTGGGTCAAAGCAACAGTACGGATATGAAAATTAATGTGTGATTGCGAGTCACTGTCTGCATTAGTGTGATTTGCCTTGTGATGGTCCAGAAAGTTTTCACGGCTAGCAAAATGTCAATTTTTTGTTTGAGGCTGAACGCTAAAGGAGTGGAGCCGAGGCGCCTCCCAAACGACTACGCGGACGTATCGCGGTTGTATCTTATACAGGGGTTGGCCAGTTTTGGTAATTGTTGGGTGAGTTGGGTGAGTTGGGTGATGTTGAGTTATAAGTGACGCTTCAATGTTTGTATAGTTGATAGGAATTGATTGTGTGTTCTGAGTACAAACAAGCTGGTAGCCAGGTAGACATATATACATGCACGTGCTCACGTTCCCGTGACTACATCAGTGACCGTGATATTCAACACTCCCACTCGCTGATTTCCTTCGTCATAAAGGATGTCAGCGACACTTCATCACGGTTGCTAAGCCCCATTAAAACCCCCCAAAAACCCGTGGTAAAAAGGAGGGAAAGGGTGCCTGCATGTTGCGTTTTGGTTTGGTTTGAAAGCTGGTGCGTCATGAGAGTATCACTCAATGCCGAGACCCTTTCGAAACCATTCAAATCTGTTTCGGGCAAGGGGCTTCGTCAAACCATCAGCAATCTGTTCCATTGTTGGGACATATCTCAGTTCTACTGTCCCAGAGTCTTGAACTTCTCCTTGCCACTTTCGTTGGATTTCCATATGTTTTGTACGCGAATGGTATTGAGGGTTCGAGGCCAGCGCAATGGCTCCCTGATTGTCGCCGCAAATGATTGTTGCGCATTTTCCTTGGCTCATGTTCAGTTCGTGAAGGAGTCTCCTCAACCATATAGCTTCCTTAGTTGCTTGTGTCTGGCCAATGAATTCTGCTTCGCAGGTTGATAGGGCGACAGTGCTCTGTCGTTTCGACTGCCAGCTGATCGCTCCACTTCCGATGTTGAACAGGTATCCGGCCGTCGACCGTCTCGTTTGGCGACAGCCAGCCCAATCTGAATCTGTGAAACCACGAAGCATCTGGAGCGGGCCTTTGTATGTGAGGCTGAGAAATATGGTGCCTTTGAGATACCGAAGAATACGTTGGCCGAGCTTCACGTGTTGTGGACCAGGGTTTGCCAAATGTCTGCTTGCCGCTGAGACGGCATATGCAATGTCACCCCTGGTTCCAAGCATGATATACATCAGCGATCCGATCATGCGCTGATACTTGTTCTTCAGGCTTGAGGGGCAGACGTATTCGGGCCCGTTTTCTGGCAGAGGTGAAGTGTCTATAGGCGTGCTGACGGGTGCACAGTCTGACATGCCAAATTGCTGGAGGACCTTGTGCACGTAAGCCTCTTGGCTGAGAAAGAGGATTCTATTCTGCCGGTCCCTCCGGATGGCCATGCCGAGATAGTAGCTGCATGGTCCTAGGTCTGTCATGTGAAAGCGATTTCTGAGGCTCCGTTTGATCTTCTTTATCTCTGCAATGCTTGGCCCGACGATTAAGAGGTCATCAACATATACTGCAATGTACATGCCACTCCGAACAAAGATGCTGAGATCAGCGTTGATGGGCTCAAAGCCAAGGCCCCGAAGGAAGTTGGTAAGAGTCTGATACCAGATGCGAGGTGCTTGTTTCAGGCCGTAGAGTGCTTTGCGGAGCTTACAGACCCTAGATGTGCCATCCGTAGTGTGGTGGGGCTGTTCGACATAGATCTCGTGGTCAACCTCGCCGTATAAGAACGCTGTTTTGACATCCATCTGCTCGATCTCGAGATCAAGGGCTGCTGCAATTGCGAATAGAGCCTTGTAGCTCATCGGTTTGACCACCGAGGCGAAAGTTTCGTCATAATCGACACCCTCCTCTTGAGTGAAACCTCTGACCACCCATCTGCACTTGTAGCGGACGATCTCTCCGCGAGCTCCTCTTTTCAGTTTGAAGATCCACTTCCCGCTTAGGACTCGGCGATCGTTGGGCAAGTCAACGAGTTCCCAAGTTTTGTTTTGCTTGAGCGATTGTATTTCTTCGGTCATTCCCTTTTCCCATTCGAGCCATCGTGGATCATTCTTGGCCTGACGAAGGGACTTTGGTTCAAAGGGTTCAGTCTCTTCCGCAGCTACGGTCAAGAAAGTTGGAATCACATTCTCGTCAGGGACATTCATCAATGCAAGTTCTTCTTCATCATAATCAGATGTGTCTTGAGAGATTTGTGTTTCTCGGAGTTTGAGTTCAGGGTGACGTTCAAGTGTACCTTGTGGCACGATGTGTTCTGCACCACCCTCTCGAAGCTCAGAATAATTCAGCCAATCTTGTGGAATTCGCCCTTGCTGAGCATCGCCTTGTTGCTGGTCACCGCCGAGTGGTGAGTCAATCCCCGGGACGGAATCCTCTAAAGAAGATGATAAACACCCGAAGATATCGTCACTCCGTGTTGGTGAAAAGGTCCTTTCTCCTTGTCCAGTAACAGTGGGCTGCGAGTTATTATTACTCGGCTGAGGCATATGCTCTTGCACTTTGTCGTCCGATGATCTAGGCTGTGTTTGCCCTTGCGGCGCCAGGGATGCTTGGCGTCCCGAGGCTGGCACGGATGCATGTCGCACACTTGCCGAAGGTTGGTTTACTAGTCCCACCGTCTCACTCCCCCCTGAGGCAGCAGCCGTTGCCCCAGGTAAGCTCTGCTGATCGGCTCCCACATCTTCTATAGTCTGTGTGGAGGGTGTGCTGAGAACTTCATGAAATTCTGCGTTTGGTGTACCAATGATCCTGCCGTCTTCCAGTAGGATGCGGTAGTTCGTATTTCCTTCGTATCCCAGTAGCAGACATGGCCTTGTTCTTGGTCCTGCCAACTTCTTTCTTTGTCTGGGTGGAATGAGGTACTCTCCCTTGGATCCAATGACTCTCAGCCGCGATAGGTCGGGCTTGTCACCATACCAAGCTTGGTACGGAGTCATGTTACGTTTGGATGATGGTGATCGATTCGAGAGGAAGGCCGCCGTCCGCGCAATCTCCGGCCAGAACTTCGGCGGTAGTTTTGCATGCGCGAGCGTTGGTCCGACTCGATCGTAGATTGTCCTATGGGCTCTTTCTGCCACTCCATTCTGTTGGTGCTGATCGACACCTGTGACTTCGGCATGGATTGCTCTTGAGAAGAGGATGAACTTCATTTCTTCTCCCACTTGCTCAGGGATTCGGTCAAGACGAATGCGTCTGCATTTGCGCTCGGGGCGCTCATTGTGATCGAGAAAATACCGCAAAGACCCAACAACGAATTCTTGGCGCTGTGGTATGGGGATGATCTCAACCCATCCAGTAAAGTCGTCGACAATGGTCATCCAGTAGCGGCTACCATCAAGGCCCTCCTCAAATGGCCCTGCAACATCGATATGAAGGAGTTCCATGGCATATTTGGATCTTGTGCTCGCTTCTGAACGACGATGGGGGGTTTCGGTCATTCGTCCCTGGAGGCATGGGTTGCATGGTTGGCGTGGTGCAACGTCCTGAATGCCATAGGCTTGCCTTTTGAGTCGTTGAATGTTTGCATCGCTCATGTGGGCAAGCCTGTTGTGCCAAAGCGCCGATTGCGGTCTGATGTGGTAAGCCGGGAAAGCGGGTTTCGACCACAGGTCGAGTGCGTAAACTCCATGATATTGGCTTGCAGTGAACAGGTTCCCCCCATCTGACTTATTCCGAATCTTTGCGCCATTGCTTGAGAAGTCAATCTTTGCCCCTCGATTGAGAAGTTGCAACACAGATATGAGGTTTGCATGGGCGGTCGGGACGAACAAGACGTCATCTAGAACCAGCCACTTCTTTTTGCCTCGTACATTGCACAGGATGTTTGCCACTCCTATGCCGGAAGGGGCCGTAGAGGTGTCGACGCTCCTTAGTGGTGGGCCATCGTATTTGTCCATCTTGACGAATCTCGAAGCGTTGTTGCAGACGTGCTGGGCACATCCACTATCCACGATCCAGGCGTCACGGATTGAGAGAGCTTTCGTGACCATCAGACTGGGAATATGATTTAAGGTCGCAAAGTTCCCTTCGACTTCCGTTCCGAACGCTTCATTGATGTCTTGTCTCGAGACTTGTGTCGCCATGAAGGTAGGTCTTTTGGGGTTCCTCGGCCCCTCAGAGTCGTCGTCTTCATTGTCTGTACTGGCACGCTTCATAGGTGGCTTACTGGAGTTGGCGTTTGCACCGCTGGACCTTGTCCTGCGAGCCTTTTTCCGTTTTTCTGGGTTCCTCAGATCGGGATTCTTCTCGAAGCATTCAGGCTCTGTATGATAGGGCCTTCGACAGAAAACACAGAACGGGACATTATTTATCTCTATTCGGCATGTTTGTCCGTCTGAGGACGGTATGATCTTTTTGTTGTCCCCAAAGCTTCGGCTCAGCGTGAAGGCAGGAAGCGCATTTGTGTCTACAGGGTTGTTACCCAGCTGTCCTTTTCGATGCTCCTCCTCGATGGCCTTGTTCTCAATGTAGTCGAATGTGGGAGCGGCTTTGGTGATATTTCCATCTTCATCTCTATCATTGACAATATCCATTTGTCTGAAAACATGGTCGCGGAAGCTCTCATATTCCGGACCTAGAGCATGCAAGAAAAAGAAGGTTCGTTCGATTTCAGACGTGACACAAGCGGGGTCAAGCAGGAGTTTTTCCGCATGGATCTTTCTGATCTCGGCGCCGAGGGCTTGTGCACTCCCACACTTTGCTCGGGTAAGAGACATGTACCTTCGCTGAAGATTGACATATGTCCCTGAGCCCTCTGGTTTGAAGTTTTCTTTGACCGCCTTGATCAGGGGTTGGACTCGTGTGATTTCGAAGGCGTTTATCCGCTGAGCCGCATTGTGGGTCAGCTTTGCCGCAATCATTGACGAATAGAATGTCTGGCGGTGGGACCAATGCTGTGCCTCCTCCTCTTCCATAGGTGGGATCGGTCCATCTTTAGCCACTGGAGATATACGAAGAAACTCCTTGACCTTTAGGTTCCACTGAGCCCAGTCGTTGGCATTATCAAGAATTGGTATGGCATTGTAGAACGAGCTCAGGCCTATTTGTTCGAATTTATTCGAATCCATCCTGATGAGGGGACTCTTCGGTGCTGAAGAATTCAGCGCTTGAAGTGTCACTCGAGTGGATCGAAAGGGCAGAAGGTGTGCAGCTGAACAATTCGGGAGATCTTGGCTCGAGACCAAAGAGTTCCAGGCTCGAAGCCTTGCTTGGTTGACTGGAATGAACGGATTGGGAACGCTCTGACGACCTTGGGCTAGGTGTATGCGACGGAGGAACGTATTCGCTGTCTGGTAGCTCGTAGGGCTTCAGATGTTGGCTGTACGATTCGAAGAAGTGAGGAAAACGGATGCGATCGACCACATATCGTGATTGTTGATCTGTGAAGGTTGAGGGTCTGTTTGGTCGGAGATTGTACCGGGCTTGGTTGTTGCCGGTCGAGGTCAAAACTGCATCGGTGTTTGTTGAGCTGGGATAACTTGGCCCTTGTTCCGGACTGGGGAGTGCGGCTTGAGCTTGACGTAGAGAGTTGTGCTCTGTAGTGTGGTGGCAATCGGCAATCACAGAGGCAACAGCGAGCGCCCGACGTGTTCGCTCTTCTGGAGGTAAATTTCTATAGGCTCCTCCGACCGAGTGTCGGGAGAGTGATGGGAAATTCGTCTTCTGGATTTGCGTAAAGCGCCAATGGCGGATGTTTCGAAGATAGCACACCAGACTGAGCTCTTCGTCAATCCAGTTGTGTCCCTTCTGTGATCCGTGTTTTCTTCTCATGAGATAGAACAAAAACCGCGTCCCGTGTCAAGGATATCGGGGGTTTGAGAAGGAAAAACTAGGGTAACGGTGTGCTACAGAAATCAGGTTATTGCCTGTGTATCTGGCGATGTGATGTGTCTGCGGCGGTGGGCCGGACGTTGTTTGTTGTGCAACATGACCGTAGGATATCATTGGTCTGACAATCATCTGGAGCGGTGTGATGGCTGTCGCGTATTTGTAACAGAGAGGTGTATCCCAGGATTGATTTGACGAATGCCCGTAGCGGTGTGGTGGTTGTTTCTGAGATTATTGCGATGATCCGCACAATTTATCTTCCTCTTGGACGTGAGAACCGTGTTTTCTCTGAAGTTCGAAGCAAGCTGTTCCAGTTCGGTCAATAGATGAAGCTATCACTTGTAGGGGAAACTTAGTAGGAGGTATTTTCCAGTTTGATGTGCGCAGTCTCGGGCTCATAACCTGTTGAGTTATAAGTGACGCTTCAATGTTTGTATAGTTGATAGGAATTGATTGTGTGTTCTGAGTACAAACAAGCTGGTAGCCAGGTAGACATATATACATGCACGTGCTCACGTTCCCGTGACTACATCAGTGACCGTGATATTCAACAGGGTGAGTTGGGTGAGTTGGGTGAGTTGGGTGAGTTGGGTGAGTTGGGTGAGTTGGGTGAGTTGGGTGAGTTGGGTGAGTTGTGTTGAATATCACGCTACCAGGTCTGGTCTGCTCTAAAGTTAGAAAGCTTTCGCCGGTGCCTGCCGTGATGCATGGTCATTTTGATTTCGGCCAGTTCCTTTCGTCCCCCGGGGTATTTGCTGACAGGGACGTGAACGACGTATCCCTCCTAGGCACGGCGACGGTGCGAAATGATTGGATCACAAGTTTTTGAAGTTGGGGTGGGCGCGTGGACTATGTTTTCTGAGACCCAGTCTGCACGGCAGACTCCAGGGTGGACTCCGCCATAACTAATTGTACAGTGCCTTCACCGCTTCTTCTTCTCGCCTCGTTAAGTCTGAGCACAACGGCGCTAAATGATTGGCCGTCAGTCGAGTACTAAACAAGGTTGTTGCAGCGGGTCAAAGGTGTAGACAAGGCGGGGAGGGCAGGTTACAGTTACAGCTAATTCAGATTGCCGCCTATTCGCTTTCTTCGCCGTTCTTCTACGTAATGGCTGTTTTGATTTGCTCCATTGCGCTTATATTTGGAGTTTATTTGCACCCTAAAAATCCCTGCGGGGTCTCACTCCATCCAGCAGTTGGCTCGTTGAGCCCTCGTTTGAAAATGTTACGAGTGCCGTGCGTTAAATAAGTTGGGACGCTGGTATTCCCCCTGCTAAAACTAGATCCTAGACACCATACACAACCCCCTTTTGCCCACGAATTCCCCCGCCCACGTTTTACCACACCCCGTGTGCAGCTCTTGAACGTTCATCACCGCAGCCACCTTCTCAACTGCATCCTGAGAATATCAGTTTAGGTCTACGAATAAAAACGACCTTGACGATTATTAGGCGCTTCAAATCTAGCGGTAGTAGGTTGATATAGAACGAGTGATCATTCAGGGCCTCCGCCTAGCAAGCCCCCAGGAATGATTGTTTAGTGGACATGGGGCAAATGACTTCTTCATCATCATAAAGGACAGGTATCGCTATACAGCAACCTAGGAAACTCATCCAGAAAGCACGAAACAGACGGAGTTTCCCTTCCGGTGAATACATAATTGACAAAATATTTGCGTGACGTGTACAGTCTGGGAAACACCTCACACCCTCAAGCAAGATGCCCGTGGACCGGTTTTAATCACCTGCTTGGTGACCAATATTTTTTGGACCGCTGGAAAGGTCTTGCAGATCTTGTCGAGTGGTACGATGATTCTGTTAATGGGCCCTGAGGTGAACACTGCCAGAAGCCGGACTGGCACTAGGTGGACAAGTCCAGCCAGTGAATCGCTTCAGGACGAGCCATGGACTAACGATCCGTATTGGGCACAATTATCACAAACACGTTTTTGACATATTTTTTCAAACTATAGGCCACGCAACCCACAAATTAACCCTCCAGGAACCCGGCTAGTTAACTAGCTCCGCGTGCGGCTACAATTGTGGGCATTTGGTTGACAATCATATAAGGCGTACGCGACGCGCGCTAGTACAGTGAGCTCCATTGATCGGTTATCGCTCTATATGGGCTGAGAGAGGTGATGGAAATTCCAGCTTGGAGAGTTAAATTATCCAAATCATGAAAGCGCATTGATAGTTCAACGAGCGGCTGAGGATCAGCCAAATATCCCCTCGACTGTCCGCTTGCGCCTTTTAGTGCGATTACGGATGTGTAAGATATTAATTACTTCATCAATGTACTAAGTTAAAAGGCTAGGTAGGCTATTGGCCATATGTGGTGACGAAAACGTACGGAGAGGCCGCAGCCAATGACTTAGTTACTCCGGCAAGCGCCCAGATTGGTTATCTTACAGGTATATGAGCAGTCTTTGACATTGCATGCTGATATCCCTAGCACGTGATAATAGGCAACGGTGTTACTGCAGGGGGATAACCTTCGCACAAGGAATAGCTGCCAGCTCTGTCAATAACCTTCATAATTGAGCCAGTCTCGTCGCTCTTGTATTGACATTGAGCTGCCCTCTCAGCAAATTGCGAATAATCCAAACATCGATCAGGTCATATCTTCGGGATCAGAGGCACAGAGAAAAAGAAAATTGAACAAAAAAGATTAGGCGGTAGGTACAGTACTCGCCTGAAGGCCACGTCAACTAGTCTCTAACCAGAGCACACATCCGGGTACAATGGGTAGACTTGTTCAGCCAGACACATGTCTGCAGGAATCAATGACCTATCTCCTCGAAACGAGCCCTCAACCGATCCTTGTATTCCGCGTCTTCTTCCATCTTTGCTTGAATGAAATTCCCCGCGTCCACGGACCAATAAGGGCTTACCGTCCGATCGAATATTCGCTGAGTGCAGTGCTCTTCACAGAAAATTCGCTGGATATGCTCGTTGAACACTCTGAGAAGGCCCTTAGGGCTATGGACAGCTTGAAAATACCAGAAGCGCCCTCTGTCCCAGCATTTAGGGCCGAGCCTATCGGAACAGAGCGGGGAGAGAAAGGATAAAAAGAAGAGGAAGAAAGAGAAGAGAAGAAAGGCCACCGCAGAAGAGCCCATTACCGAACAGCCTACTGCTGAAGAGGCTCTTGCCGAAGAACCCGCGGCCCCAGAGCCCGCTACTCAAGAATACCCTGCCGAAGAATACCCTGCCCCAGAGCCCGCTACTGAAGAATACCCTGCCGAAGAATACCCTGCCCCTGAGCCTGCCGCCGAAGAATACCCTGCCGAAGAATACCCTGCCGAAGAGTACCCTGCCGAAGAGTACCCTGCCGAAGAGTACCCTGCCCCTGAGCCCGCTACGGAAGAATACTTTGCCGAAGAATACCCTGCCCCTGAGCCTGCCACCGAAGAACACCCTGTCGAAGAGCCTGCTGCTGAAGAGCCACTTCTTGAAAAAACCTTTCTCGAAGGAAATTTCGCTGGATTATCAGCCCACAATTTCTTGCGTATCCAAGTCTCTGCTAAACATTTGACATTTGCCTCTCCGGTTTTTAAAAGACTACTGGCTGGAAGCTGGAAAGAAAGCGTTGCCTTTCTCCAAAAGGGTTCAGTTGAGATCGTTGCTGATAGCTGGGATATTGAAGCTCTCATGATACTGCTTCGAGCTATTCACGGTCAACACTATCATATACCTAAGAAGCTGACCTTGGAGATGCTCGCGAAAGTTGCTGTTATCGCAGACTACTATGAATGCGGAGAGACTTTGTGTTTTCTGACAGACGTGTGGATTGAGAAACTGGAAGAGAAAATTCCTGCTGCAGCTTCTAAGGATTTGGTTCTATGGCTTTGGATAGCCTGGTTTTTCCGACTCCCTTCTCAGTTCAAGTTATCGACATCTATTGCTATGTCGCACAGCGAAGGTTCGATTGATAGTCTAGAACTTCCGATCCCGAAAAGTGTCATAGGTGAGGCAGTCACACTCTCTCGAAAGCTTAAAAACTAATGATTCAATAGTTTCGATAAATGAAGGTAGAGAGAAGGCTATCCACAATCTGATTCTCCTGCTTGATGAAACACGCGATGCCTTTTTGCTCGGCACGCGGGGCTGTCGTTTTGAGTGTCGCTCAATTATGTATGGTGCTTTGACTATGCAGATGCAGTCGAACAATCTACTCTCTCCAGAAAAAAAGGGCCCTTTTCCGAATTTGAATTACAGGTCTCTTGTGCAGGGTGTAAAAGCATTCAAATCACCAGAATGGTATGATTCATCCTCGAGATACTCGAGCTATGGATCCAGCCATGTGCAACGCTGCGCTGAAGCTTCCTTTGCATCTATTTTCGGAGGACTTGAAGAATCTCTTGAGGGGCTGGAATTGAGTCGGTTCACGAATCAATAGTTCAGTCAATAGTTTCAGAAATCACTCAAAGAGTGAAGACGGTTTCACCTGTTTCACAACATACTGTACTGTCTTGGTGAATGGAAGTAGAACAGAGGGGTTAAAGGAAACTTTGACCCTAGAGGATGACGCACTCATTATTGTTGGACTCCTTCGCTTGGCTTTCTTATCGCCTACGCTGTTTTAAAATCGGAAAATAATTCCAAATCATCGGAGAGATAATTTGAGCCCGACCACCCTGACCCCTGCTAGTTCATCATCCATGGGCTAACCCTCCGAACAATTAGGCGCCCTGCCAGTCCGCCGACTGATCACCGTGATGTCGATCAAACGCATTTATTGAGTACCTAGTTCCCTGCGCGAAGGATAACTCCGACGCAAAGCGTGGCACCGCATAATATCGCCTACTCCCTAATTGCTTAACAATAACTCAGTAAATCGACGGGATAAGGGCACCTCAGTATTCAACATGGTGGCGGTAAGCCTCCCGCCGTTATAGATAGGCTTAGCCCTCACTCTTGGAGATAAAGAGGACCTCCAGGGATGGGAAGTCGTACCTAATAGAGAAGACCGTCCGAAGTGAGCTGACCATGGGGCTGTACACTGGTAGATTTGCCTAACCCAGTTTCCACCGGGTGGACGCCTAACACGGTAAGCGGCTTACTAGGAATCTTAGTGAAAGCTTGTTGTAAACGAGGCAGACAACATACTCCATTACGTCAGAGGCGCAGCTATGTACCTATCAGAGCACTCTTTAAAGGGTGACTGACAGGTTGCGGCTATAATTGGCTCGGTCTTGACCCCTGGACCCCAAATCATTGCCTTCCACCAAATTGAGGCATTGTTGCGACTCTTGTACATCCAGCTTGCGCCAATATCTTCGGGTATAAAACGAAGGCCCCGCTACAAGGTTACTAGTGAAAAGCACATAAAATTGAAAATGGCTCCTGGCTCTCCCTGTTTTGTCGACCATAAGGATTCCCTTGAACCTCGCCAGTCGACAGATATGGATGAGGACGATGGCATACCGGCTGACACTGCAACAGGCGAGGAAGCCGACACAATAATCACTTCGTTCATTGAACGCATTTCCAAAATTTCGGTAGCTCCTTCTTATGGGCAAATTACCTGCCCTGTCGTGGTCCCTCAACGACGACCCGGAAATAAAGCGAGAGGTTTCATGAAAGCCTATGCTCCAATGCTATCCCAATGTGGCATCACCCAGGAGCACTTTCATGAGTTCATCGACGCTCTGAATAAAGCAGTCCAGGCTTCTAAATGGATTGCTGCTGTGCAAATTGTAGCATTCGGGGCTTCGTTCGTGCCGAACCAAATCTCGATGGGCGCGACGGCGGCAGTGCAGGTAGTATCAGCAGTCGCAGCAAAGGCACAAATTAGATGGAAGTAGGTCCCGTCGCAGAAATCCCTCGGAAATAACTTCTGTCTAATGCCCCTTGGCCAGAGTGAACTCTTTTATAGATAAGGCAAATCGAGAACTATTCTGCCCTCGAGGACTCTACTGTATGATTGTGACATACAACCCTCTCGCGCAGAAACAGCAAGAAGACCTCGATAGGTCGGTACAAAGACAATTTGCCAGCGACACTTCTGACCTCTCTGGAAGCAAATGGCCGGATAAAGTCAGGAGAAACTTGCGTAATCCTTTTTCTGCTACTACGGAAGGGGAGCACAATTTACCACCAGAAATTGCACCCCTAATATTCTCGGACGATGAGGATGAGAACACTGAGACAAGGAAGAAAGCGAGACCTTGGGAGAAAATGAATAATTACTTTGATAATCGCGCCCGGGCAAGATATGTAAGTTTCTCAAATTCAAGACAGGGAGGCTTCCATTAACAAATCAAACCAGGCTAGTGAAAGCAACCATGATACTTTATCCTCAGCCCCTGAATCTAAATTCCAACATCGATTCCTTGATCCTAATCACCCGGCCAGTAATGGAGGTCTTCTTGGCTTGATATCGGGCGGGCGCCTTACGATTGACCCAAAAAAGACAATGGAAAGCGCGAATAGTTTATATGAGCAGCAGGAAAAGCTTATATATGAGCAACAAGATAGCCAGTTGGAGCTGCTTCGCCGTCAGTTCCGCGCCATGGGCTTCTCTGAACAACAGCAACGCCAGCATATCGCAACCTACGAGTGGCAATTCCAGTTGCAGCGAGACCAGCTACAGGCCCAGAGGAATGGAATGGAAATTATCCCCAGAAAAATCTTGAGGAATGTTCTTTATCTCATGATTGTGAACCTGCCAACTGAGGAAGAAGTTGAGGCTGCTAGAATGGCGATGAATGCGGATGAGGACGACGATGGCAGCCAAAGAAGCTTCGCGAGCATGGTCAACGTTCAATAGTTAACGTCACATTTTTTGATCCATAGATAGCTTCATTGTTTGAACTTGCACCGCTCTCATGTATCTAGGGAACGATTAGCTACCCTGGGTCCTTCAGACTCGGGAAGCAGCTCGAGTTCAATGAAGCAGCTCCACACCACAGCCCACACTCTTCCTCCTACCTGTCCTCAAACAGACATTACAACACAACCACAAAAATAGAATATATCTGGAATTATCCCGTAGAGTAGACCATGTATTCCTTTTGGGCTATGGGTGTCTTGCGGCGATTGCTGTCGCACAATGCTTTCTCGCCTTTAAAAGCTTCCCATCCCTATGCCCCTGTTCTTCCCCTTAAGTATTGTCAGGGCTCCTCACTATTTCCCGACCATTCACTATGCCCCGAGGAGCCAAACGGAAGCCCTGCAATTATTGCCACCAACAGAAGAGGAAATGCGACCTTTCTTCTCGGATTGGACAAGGAGGAGCAGGTTGCTCAGGATGCACTACCCAGTATATAGAATGCCATTCTGGAGCCTTTGGGCAAACATATATGCTCAAGCGGCAACTATGAGGGCCCGAAACCCGAGCCCAGCGTCCAGTATGTGGGAGGACCAAATTAAACCTGTTGGATCAACTTCCCAGGATTCACTGCTCGACCTACCACCCAGTAGTAGCTGTAGGACTAGCGGTTGGAAGCCCCACGAAGACTCTTGCCTGTGCAATGACCCAATTGATTCTTTCTCTCCGTCCGCGATAGAGGTCACTGTTGCTTCACCTGAGCCCACGCCTCAAGCATTGCAAAGCCCGAAGTTTCCTCTAGAGATCAGACTCGATAGCTAGAATCGAGGAGAAATATCTTGATGCTATGTGGTGGGTGTGTTCGGTGAGGTGTAGATCTAAGAACGATATTGTAAATGAGGGAGACTAGATTCGTTTTAATATGGCGATCAAGCATTTTCTTCATTTCACATCGAAGCACAAAGGGATCCTGAAGGCTATATTGATCTTTACCCATCTGAGCTGCTTGCTAGGGCGTTGCATTCCAGCAAGGCGTGGATTGTGGATGACGATTGCGGAGTGGCATGACCACTTTCTTTAGAGGTTCGGCACTGCGAAGAATTTGACTGACGCTCTCCAGCGATGAAGCCGATATTTAATTTTTTGCTGTACGCACATGGACGCAAAATTAATCTCTAAACATTAATAATAAATTAATTTGACTAGGCTACTGCTTGCACCACCAAAGTCTTGCAGTTTCGAAGACTAAAAAGTTACCTATCTCGGATGGCATATATTGATACCCAACCCCCTGAAACCCTCATTCTTGAAGCTCTACAAAAAGCTTGAAATAGAATGCCTGTGATCAAACTCAAGCCTCTGCATGGCTCCATTTAACCATTTCATAGCGATGGTAAGCTCACACTCCGGTCCGTGCTGCCGTCGGGGCTGGACGGATTTCGTGGTCCGGATGTTGGGACGACGCGGCCCTAAGGATGGGGGCACGCACCGGGAACCAATAAGGAGGCAGAGAACTGGGAAGACAGCAGATCCCAACTGACAATAGGGTACAGGGTTACCTACCGTCGCGGGCGTTGTGTTGCCTTGTGGACTGGTTAAGAGCATGGATTGGATTGTATAGAATAAAGTGGTTTTGCTTTAGCGCTAAACCAACCTAAAAATTTGAGGTTACGGGAGCTAAGCTCTTTCGGGTTAGTGAAGGGCGACGTGTGGGACGAACACGAGAAAAGCACCCAACCAGCTCTTCTTCGTCCTTCGTCACTTCGAAAACGAAGGACCCCAAGTTCGGTTACATAAATGGCTATAGGCGTTCCATTAAGGTATTTCGAAAATATGCGTTCCCCTCTCGACTAGCCTTTTAATTCCTCAATATTAGCAGCCTAATACTCCGTTCAACTTCGCTTCGCACCAGGTTGGCGGTTAGAAATGCAGTTCAATCTGGCGACACCTAAAAGGGACAGCCATTGCCATCCACTGCAGACTCGGGTGCAAGTCGTGGTCAACTTTTTGCGACAACGCCTGCTGGTCGCGATGATGGCCAAGAAGGTACGTAAGGATGCCAAGCTCGCTCTCCAAGAAGCCCTCGAGTGTACCCTCGACCGTTCTACGCAACCTGGTTCACCCCTTTGTCTTGATGATGATGAGTCTACCCAGGCTGTCGAGCTGTTTGACGATGAAGAAATTGAAATACAGATTTCATTCGATTTCGATCTACAATCGTCTCTCACACGGTTTTCTTGTTGGACTGGAGCGCTCTCTAAGGACTTTGGTCCTGACATGTCCGTCCGATATCCGCGCCCAGTATTTGAGTACTTTTCCAAGTACATCTGGTTCGTGATCGTCTCTCTAGCGTGGTCCTCTGTCTGAGGGGGAAATTCAAGAGCTTGGTGATCGCAACCCTCGATTCCGATATAGCACTTGAGAGATCGAAAGGTGGAAAGATTATAAGTGCATGATTTTAGGCAGTTACCGCAGTTTGGTCAAAACTGATAAATCATAGATATGTCTTTATACACAACCTATTTAAATATATTGCAAACTAATCGCTATTACTAGCCCCACAAAGCTAACATTCTCAGCTGAGGATTTGTTTCCAAGAAATAACATTCTTGTTCTCAACGTATCTCGCGAATGTTGGGGTAGAAGCCGCAGATTAGTTATTCATCTGAAGTGGTCCACTGTTCTTATTCTTATGTCTCAATTGGCGGCCCGCATTAATGTTCCGGGGTATGATGGCGCAACAATTAAGACTTCATTTCTCGTCAAGTCCCTTTTTGTGTGACTGATATTTGATTAGTCAGTGGCTTCTCATCACCTGTACTATGACGCAATGGTGATTGTGAGATCTCCGTGAGCGGCAACACAGAAAAAAATCATGATGCGTCCAGACTTCCAGTGGATTATTGATTCTTCTCCTCGACACTTCGTCGTACCTCTCTCTGAATTTTGAGGCTCGGCAGTGCACCCTCAACCGTAGCACCTTTTATTCCCCTCTCTGAACACCATTACGTTCATGATATTGACATCAAAGTTACCAGCTATGGCGACCTTTACTTGTACAGAGCATGGAGGAGATTTCCAAGATCGACGTGCGGTCATTGAGCATATTCGAGGGTATCATGTCAGCTTTATTAGACGGCCAGGGCGACCAGGGGAAGTCGATTTCCATGGCCATATGTGGTATTGCTTTGCATGTGAGTCGCGAAGCCTCAACGATCACCGGAGTTATGATTCTGACAACGCCATGTGGGGCCACCTGACTCAATCTCACAATGATGTTTTTGATAGTATCATGTGGTGAAAACTCGGAAGAGTAGTGGTTATTTTTATTCCACGTTACCAGACCACGTCGACAGGAACATTACGACATCAAAAAAAAATCTGTCTTCCTGTACTAAGAATGAAGTTTGAGCTCAACCTCCTTGGATTTTGCATATTTGTGTGTATATTTTCATGTGTCTCGTCAAGATCCACAGACCACCTTGACGGTTTATCGTCTTGGATTACTAGTTCTTACTGGTCAGGTTGCGCAGGTGTCTTGTTGGCCGACCCGGACCCTACCCATCCCGGTAAAGGAATTTCACTGTAGCTCCATATATCGCTCAATATACCGTCAATATACCGTCAATATACCGTTCAAGAACATTCAGTCGGACGAACTTGAACATGACGAAATCCCTACCTTAATAAAGTTTTTTGATGAGGGTGACCAGTCTGATTTTTATAAATCGAACAACTTTACCTTTTCCTCGGGATCGTTCCTGACCACCTCATCCGATAATGAGGAATTCCATATTATTATCCACACTCACACTTTGGACCGGTGAGTTTACCTTATCTGTTACTGAACCAAGCCGGGCCGACACAATCTAGTCATCCTGGAAATGAAAAAAACATAAAAGACACTTCGTAAATGCCTTAAAAGCAGCTCCAGCCTAAGGTGACGTTTCTTGCTGTTGTTCTTGAACGTGGTGGCCAACTAAACGGCGGGCAACTTCTTCTTCATTACCATCACCAGACTACTGTCTACAACAGTCCCTCTGGACCCTGTCACGCCTTCCCAGACACCACGTACTTCAGAAATAGTCAGCAACAGACAAACCTTCCACCTCTGACCACAAATTCTCATGTCTTCATAACATGTCGCATTTTCGGCCCCACAAAAAAGAATCCTCAATTTGCTATCGTCGCGGATGATATACACTGTCTCCCAAGACCTAATCATTATTTACCCCCCACCCATCCTGGACTAGAATGTAAGCGTGTAGACCGTTGGTCTCAAATAACTCGCCATCAAACTCCGACTAAACCGCCGCAAGTTCGTGGACTGAACCACTTACAATCACCCATCCACCGCTACATTCCCCTGAAGTAGTTGCTCTTAATATTGAGGATGATGACACCGCGCAAACTAGATAGCCAGAAACCACCGATGAGAATGAGTCCTTACCTTCGGCTACCGCTCCACCTCCAGAGAGGTGTTCTCGCGAAGACAACGTAAAACATCATACGCCGATATACTGGTTGCAAATTTCTGCTTTCTCTGTTTTCTATCATGTTCCAGCTAATAGGCACGATATCGGCGTTCTCACTGGCTAAAGCTTATTCGCGTTATGAAGTATCAGTGGAGCAAATCAACATTCCCTTTTTCTGACTTTCTCGTCCCGGCCCTTCGTTATCATTGTGTCAAGGTCACGGCGTGTGCCGCGCGCATCACCAATCAATCATCTAATTCTATGATATGCTCACTACTAGCTAGTACATCAATTCCTCGTATCGACAATATATTTTGATTATGCTCTGCGATACCAATTCCACTGATACCGACTGTATAGTGGCGCCGCAAGTCTGAGAGACTGAGGCCACCCTAGTTGACCGCCCATATCTGCCTGTATACTAGGTATGATCCATAATGTATGGTGGCGGATCTAGTTGTAGAAGTGGTCGCGCGGCGTGGCTCTCGCTTGTTGAAACAAGGTCGTAAGCGTGCGCAGCTAATAGGGGGTACCAGGATGGGAGTAGATCAATCAACCTAGGTGGGGCCAGAATTTGGTCTAAAAGTGCTTACCATTGGCTGCTTGTCAGAGTCCAGAAAATTCATGATTGGCCAAATCCGGTGTCCAGAAAAAATATTGTTGGTCGAGCATCGCGCGCCCCACCCGATCGATGGCCGACGAAATCGACAAAATGTTTCCAAGTTTCGCGCACCATAACAACACAACGGGATTATATACATTGCCGAGACTCTAAATCTCATATTAAATTATTTACTATTACCCGTATGCAAATTTGGTTTGAAAAAATGGGAAATTGTTTCACGGTTGAGTCGCAAATCTGCCAATGGTCCCGGATCCGAATATGTGGCAGGCATTCGAATGTGTCTTAGAACCCGTTGTTCGCAGCTTTAATGCGTCTGTCACGGGGGGAGAAATATCATGAAGAAACCCTTTCTGTCTGGACAAAAACATCCTTAAGTGATGAATCGGAGATACTCTTTCAACCCCCGTGGGGCAAGGAGCTAGGCATAAACCACAATGATACCTCTCGAATGGGGCCACACTCGGGGGAGGCAATCAGTTATTTTCTTAGCTGGCTCTTCACCGGCAGAGTGACGGTCTCCCTTCCAGGCGTGGCATATCATGATGGAGTGGACGGATCGGATGCATCCTCGTTATATGCTGCGGAAGACGTCATGCAAGCGATAGCATACTCCAATGTTACTGGGTGCACAGCTAAAACTGCCGAGAAGCTTCGCTGCGTGATGGAAAATACTGCGGCTGCAATATCAAAGACGCTCCGAGACTCGACACAGGGTTTGTCTTTGGTAACACACGGTGGGTTTCCGGTAGCGCGTGGCGCGTCAGTTGCTGGCAAAGCCATGATACCCAGGACGCACGTCGTCGTACATTGGCAATGGATTAGCTTGCCAGCGGGAGTATGGCTGCTAGGAGTAATTACTCTTATGGGCACCATGCTGAACATGCTGAGAAGCCGAGCTACTACAGCTCCTCCATGGAAAACAATGTGCTACCTTTGTTGTTCATTTGAGGACAGGCAAGATGGAATGTTTGTCGGCGACTTGAAAGGCAAATGACCCAGAACTTCAGGCTTCGCAAGACCAATGATAAGGTGATGTTAAGTGCAGAAAGGTGCCGAACGTGTACACATGTATAATTTATGAGATGAATGTGGCGACTCAGAAGAAAATCAAATCTGAGTGTATTGTGATTGCAGGTGTCGGAGATTTTAGTATTTTGAGTTCTATCCCTAAACATAAAGATAACAGTGGTCAACGCAAAATTCAAGGTTGTGGATTACATTTGGAGCTTCTTGCTAAAATGATCCGATGTCCAGTCACACCGAGGAACAGGGTCTGGGCCCCAGAGAGCCGAGTCGGCCGGAGTGGTAGGATTCGCAAGAGGCTGGCCCTGGATGCTCTGTTGCAGGGCCACGAGCCGATCCACAAACAGTAGAGCCAGCAAAATATATCGTACAACAAGAGACCCTCCTACTCGTGGAACAAACTGGTGGATAACCTTGACATCACCGCTAAGGTGGAAACCCTTATGGTACCGGCTCACAAAAGTGACTAGGCCGTCAGCGCTAAATATATTTCGATAGCTAGTCTCGATGTTGTAATGTGAACAATAACTAAGTCTTCTCGCGGAACCGAACACTTACCTGCGGGTTTTGAGGGACATCTTGTTCGATATGTCCACGTGACTTTCTTTCCTCCAATGCCCTTAAAAAGCAAGCCACGCCATCAGCTCCATTGTGCGTCACCATCTTTTAGGACTGCTCGCCATCCATTCAACCTAAGTTTTTCTAGACCTTGCTTTTAAACTCATGATGGAGAAGCTTCCGCCAGAGATTATTCTCCATATAACGCCACACTTGGGTGCGTTTGATCTCTACCACCTTTTAATCGCTTACCATTGTCCGGGTCTCTACCACAACCTACGCCCACGTGTATTCGATTCCCACCAGGATGGCTCAATAGCCCTTTATCATGCAATCCGCATGGGGAGACTGGACCTGATAAAAGAGATTCCCAATATACATCAACTCATCACAGCGATCGATAAGTTTACTCGCTACGGTCAACTTGACGAGGGTTGTTATTTTGCCGGGAAGGAGAGGGAATTTGCAGCAAGCAACTGTGGCGGTTATATCAACCCTCTAATTGTTGCGATCATCCAACGCCAGGTATATCCAACGGACGATCTTGAAATAATTCGATTTCTTCTCGAAGCTGGTGCGGACCCAGACGCACCAGACCTGTTCCATCGGCAGTTGCCACTGTTTGTTGCCGCCAACAGTGACGATCATGAGGCTGTGTCTCTACTCCTCGACTTTGGAGCTGACCCAAACAAATGCTCTTATGAAGGTAGCCTTCTTCTGCACGATGGTTCCTTGTCTGAAAACCCTACAATAAAGCAATGGAAGATTCGTTCTCCACTCGATGCTGCTGTCCGGGGAGGACATCTTCAGATAGTGAAGCTCCTCATTCAAAAAGGTGATGGTGTTCTGGCATCTTGCCCCTTCAATCTGCTAGATCTAAAGACCCGCAAGCCATCACCAGAGCTTATGGAAATCTTTCAAAATCTCCACGAATGTGCAGTCTACCGCATGAAGCAGTCTCAAATATTTCGGCTTTTCGAGTGGACCAACCCATCCGTTAACATGAAACGTCGACAATCGGCCAGAATTGCCAGAATTGAGAAGCGAACAAAGACCAAGAGGCATAGCGTTAACCAGAAATTTCAAGAGCAATTCAATGAATTTCTCTCCCTCTTCACTCGCCAACCTGTGCAACTAGCGCACCAGACGCGCCAGATTACCTACCCTCCGCAAATGACACCTTATCAGGGCACGTCCACTGGGCCCGCCCCTTAGGCATAAGGGCCGCCCACCGCGTGGCTGTCCCTCAACAGACGAAAGACACCAGTCCCAACCTATCCCCAGATTCCCATTCTATCCTTAACGCCTACCCTGAAGATCGCTGCCAAAATTTGCGGCAAGGAACCAGTCTGGCAGATTCTTGTGAGAGACTATAAATTTCAATATGTGGTACTCATTACCTATTTTGAATTTATTCCTAATTTTCTTACACAAGTAGTTCTCCGCTTTGATGTTCCTGGCTCGACGATCACATCTTGCCCGCCGCGAGATTTTGCTTTCCGAGACGAGTTTCGACAGGACCACGGCTAGACCTGGCCCTCACCCGCGGATGCACCTCAGGGTCCCTGAACAAGACAAACTGGTAGAAAACGTGACTTGCTTGCGGTGCATTAATTATGTGGATTTAGAGAGAATTTCTGGGTATCATTTGTAATTTTAAATATAGCAGTAGAGTAGAGAATTGTGAATCAAGAGAGGAAATCATAAGAAATCATAGTACGAATGCCAACTTAGGATATATAGAATTAAACAGTGTAGTAATTATTGAGATCCAAGTACATAGCCCTCAAGTAGCTTCGAGCGCTTGCGCTTCCTCCTAGATACACGCTGCTGTGTGTCAGGCAAAGGAGGGTCTGTGTAGAGAGCGCCTTCGATACTATCTGTCATAGCGTAGTACTTCGACAGCCTCTCTTGCGCAGCCTCAAAAGAGGAAAGCATTAATTGCTTCCATGGCACCTTCTTTCGTCGGAGTTGACGGATTGAGTTTTTAAGATAATCAAAAAGCTTATTGTAGAAACTAAAGACTATGTGGATACTTATATCTTTAGTCGTACAATCGACGTAACCCAAGACGATAAGCAGTCAAGTAAGGTGGTCTGTGGATCTCGACGAGACACATGAAAATATAGATATAAATATGCGAAATCCAAGGTGGTTGAGCTCAAACTTCATTCTTAGTACAGGAAGATAGATTTTTGCTGATGTCGTAATGTTCCAGTCGACTTGGCCTGGTAACGTGTAACAATAATCACTACTCTTGTGAGTTTTCACCACATGATACTATCAAAAACATCATTGTGAGATTGAGTCAGGTGGCCCCACATGGCGTTGTCGGAATCATAACTCCGGTGATCGTTGAGGCTTCGCGATTCACATGCAAAGCAATACCACATATGGCCATGGAAATCGACATGCCCTGGTCGCCCTGGCCGTCTAATAAAGCTGACATGATACCCTCGAATATGCTCAATGACCGCACGACGATCTTGAAAATCTCCTCCGTGCTCTGTACAAGTAAAGGTTACCATAGCTGGCAACTTTGATGTCAGTCACACGAAAAGGGCCTTGGCGAGAAATGAAGTCTTAATTGTGGCGCCATCAAACCCCGGAACATTAATGCGGGCGGCCAATTGAGGCAGATAAGAATATGGACAGTGGATCACTTCAGATGAATAACTAGGCTGCGGCTTCTACCCCAACATTCGCGAGATACGTTGAGAAGAAGAATGTTATTTCTTGGAAAACAAATCCTCAACTGAGAATCTTAGCTTTGTGGGGCTAGTGATAGCGATTAGTTTGCACTATATGCTAAATAGGTTGTGTATAATGACATATCTATTTATCAGTCTTGACCACTGCGCCACGTTTGATGCTTAGGCGTGAAATATTCCTCAACTCACGCACGCATTTTTGACGAATTAAAATGATTTGTGACAGCATGCGGTGCGGGGATCTTTTTCGCTTCACTGATTATGGGATTGAGCAATGCATGGAGCAAATGACTTGATACCGTAATAAATTATTCTCTAAAATAGCTCCTGAAAATTCTCCTAACCTTCTACGATCTCGTGATTAAGTTCCTGCGTACACTCACTGCGTATGATAACAACCTCAAATTGGACTGGTCGGGAAGCGCTCTAAAAACCCGTCCCGTTCCTACTCCCTCTTAAGCCAGCCAACTAAAACTACGCCAAGACGGACATCACGATGGCTGAAATAGGTTGAAATTTCAGTGTGTTTTAAGTCAACTGTTAAATGAACGTATATCTAAAAGGTGAATATAAATGCAATGGTTGCCAAAATACAAAAACAATGCATATCCTTGCGGGCCGAAGTGGGGCCATACATAAGCAAACTACCCGAAATTCAGTATGTCGCCTTGCATGCTATCAACCCTATATACTGCATCAGCGATAACACCCTATTCCCATCCCGACCAATCTCCACCCAAACAAATTCTCTGCGAGCTAAAGTCATAACCTAACCGCACTAAGGGATTCATATTGGCTCAGATTGGTCTCTTGATTTAGTGAACCATGTCTCTCTCCTTGATCAACGGGCATTCATACGCAAAGAGGAAAACAAGAAACTCCAGACCTGACAACGAGAGAGATTATACGAGCTTGTCATTAAAGCAATTGATGCAAAGAAACCGGATGTTGTGTTGTGCATGGGTAGCGTAAGCCAATGATTCTCTGAGCGCTATTCATTGATATACGCTAACTTTTCCAGGAACCGAAAGAGCTGTTCACGGGAAAGTATGGCCCATTGTCAAAGGAATTTTGGACTCATGCCAAAGTTATCTACTCCAAGCATCCAAGTCACTCAATTAATTACAACAAGAATGACATGGAGAAACGGATAGAGCTTTTGAATGGTATCTCTGATACTTGTCATGAACTGCAAGTTAGAAGCCCGGGCCTGCTCCATTCAGATTCAGTCAGCTACTGAGGAGCCCCGGGTTCTTCTTGACGAAATTGAACCAGCTAGGGGTTTACAGGATTTTAGATGGATTGAAGTTCTTCTTTGGGCCCTAATGAAGTTATGCATTGAAACCGGTTTACGTTTGCCCTCCATGGACCTGGAATCGAAAGGCTTTTACCGACTTGAAGCTTCACATCATAGGCATTTCTTGCAGATCAGACAGCATCCAGGTGCAAACCTCGGTCAAGCGAAAACAATTGCACATGCCTTGATCCCTCTCTTTAGGCGCTTAAACCGATGCCTCAAATCAAGTTCGACATTTCTCAGGAGCTACGAAGCAGACTAGGCAGAAATATCAAGTGCAATAACTGAAAATTTACAGAATTTGGAGTTTGTGTGCGACTTGCTGGTTAAGTCTGCACCTTCCGCCGACACCGGTGTAGAGAAGGAACCTGAGATTGGTACAGCTACCCAATCTTCAAACGTACTCTCAAAGGGAGAAGCCATAACATTGCGGATCGCATTTCTGTTAGGAGAGAATTCCGAGAAAGGTTAAATTCGTGATGTTTACGTGAAGACAAAGTCGAAATTACGGTAACTAATATTGATGCGTGGTAATTAGTCACTCCACATATCTACGCAGTAGAAATCAGTACAGTGAATACCCTTTTCGTAAAAGATTTTGCACACATCGCCCTAGTGACTAGGGTCTGATGGACATATGAGGTGGCGACCTGACTGCCTTTAGTGTGCGGATGTGTAGTTCGCGCAGATGTATGCCAAAGCAACTCTGCGATTGAGTAATCTCCCACAATTGCCATAGGCGACACTCTCGAAGCGCTCCAGTTCTACAACAGCAAACTTCAGGCCATCTATATCAATGCCCAACTGAGCCATCTCCTTGGTAGTAGTCGAAAAGATAATATGGCGCAGGGGTTAACAAGTCAAAAGCCCGTCTTAGTTGAATGCTTGTTCAATTGCTGAAATCTGAAAAAAGTACATTATTTTGCAATTTTTTGCTCAACTGGAAATAGAGGACAAAAATAATTGATAAAAGACATCAATTAAATTTGTGCCTTGAATTAAGTAGACTCAAAGGCTCTGTAAGATGGAGGATAAGATGGAAACTGCTCCACAACACCCCTCAGGCTAGACAGCTGTTCCTGAATCCATTCATGGATTCCGGCAAGAAGTTTCCACAGCGATTCTAGGAGACATTTGAAGTAGTCACAGAGCGCGCCCCATTGAACGAAGTAGACAGCAGCAGCTGTACCGAAAGCTACTGCCACCGCCGGGGCTACAGCGGCCACATAGGCGGTCGTGCTGAGATAGCCACCAGAAATCTTCAAACCAAACCAGTGGCTGCAGAATAAGCCTGCACCTGTGAGCTTGATCCCAGCCTCAAACTTAGCTACACCCGCGAGCCCACCGATCAGGATAGCAATGGCGGCCTTCCACTTATCCCAGAAAGAAGACTCATCAGAAGAAGGTAGCTGCAGCCCACGCATAGCATACAAACTTTTCCTTTTGGTCCGCGGACAGACAAGGTAGGTTGTAATCGCCATCCATCTCGTTGACGTCTAGGTTAAGGTAGACATTTCCCCAAAAAGCAAAGCCTTCGATTTCTGAGATTTTGGGGTCGGTCTTCCCACTGCCTGAGACGAACGATGCAAAATGTGGAAGAATCGTGGATAAGTACTCCGTCTTCTCCATTTACGCCTCTCTTTTCGAGGGGCAGGTCGCCGCAGCCGTAGACCGTGACCATATGGAATTTTGGTGGTATATTGAATGATATGCTGGCCACATAGGGGCTGACAAGAAGCATAAGCCTTTGCTTTCTCTTTGCCAACACACAGGCACGTGACATGGCCTCTTCCAGGTGATTTAGTGTTGTAGGAAAAATTCGTTTGTTAGTTTCTGCCCAGTCTGCTTTGTAGCTCATCAGCAATGACGAAGTTGATCTGAGGCATTTGTTCAGGCGCCTGAAGAGAGGTATTAGGGCATGTCCAATTGTTTCCGCTTGGCTGAGGTTTGCACCTTGTCGTACCTCGCCAAGAAGCACAGCTTGCTACCCGATACACAATATGATGGGCGACCAGACAAGACGACGGAACAAGCCCTTCTGATCCTCTCTGACACTATGGGCCGAGCGTGTTATAAATGCAAAAGTCGTGACCCTCATTGCATCCAATCTGGAAAGGCCTTCAACGGAGTTAACAAAATCAGCCTCGACACTCGCCTCTGCGTAAAGGGAATTCCAGCCATCGCGAGAAAGTAGATCTCGAGTTGATGAGCGACCGGTTCGCCAGCATTGATTCTGACGACTTCCGGACAGGGAACTGTGCAAATGAATCAACCGTAGGACCCATGCTGAAATATGATTGGCTGCTCAGTGGACAGCATACATACAATAATTAATGATCTCCAGGAATAACGGAGGGATTAGTCACACTTCTTTTCCCGTAACCACTCACCTGGCTAGGGAACTGAAAGGAATTTGACCGCACGACTACGGCTGTAAGGGATAAACCCCATTCCGGAACTAAATGACTGTGTCTACAATCAGGACGCAGTCCATGGCCTGGGAACAACTTTGTATCCAACAAGGATTCGGCGAACTGGTACCTTGTACTAAAGCGTAAAGAGAAAGCGACACTAACAGCAACGGCGGCGCCTGGAGTAACGTTGCATCCGATTGTGCTTGGGGGCACCAGGTCGGGTAGCCCGAAGGCGACGGTGACGATAAC
Organism: Penicillium subrubescens; assembly: GCF_028828155.1. Lineage (NCBI taxonomy): Eukaryota > Fungi > Ascomycota > Eurotiomycetes > Eurotiales > Aspergillaceae > Penicillium > Penicillium subrubescens. The sequence continues at coordinate 127,151 of NW_026643158.1, read as the reverse complement.
GTCTAAGAGAGAGCCTGAACTTTGCAATATTTTCCTCCGTAGCCGTGACCCCCTCATCCCGAATGTAATCAAGGCATCGTTGGCTTCTTTCCTCCATTTGGTCAATCGATTCTTGACACGTCTCTTCAAGTTCGCGTAAGCATTCATCGGTTTCGATCCGTAAACCAGAGTAAAATTCTTCAGCCTCACTACGAAATTCTTCTCCAAAGTCACGGATTAAGTCGTAGAGCAATGTACAATTCTCATCGGCAATTTCGTTCACGTGGGACTGGAGGGAGCGCTGGACTGTTGCGTCGACGTAGTCTCGGATTGAGTCACAGTTATTCGACTGGACCTTAGAAAAGCTCGCTTTCTCGGACTCATAGGACAAATCACTGTCTGAATCCCCCAGATCTGTCAGCAGATGTGAGTGGCCCGATCCCTTTAATAGTCTGCGAATGAGGTGATCAGGAACACCTCGAAGCTGACGTTCGAGACCCGCAATTCTATCGAGATGTGTGCGGCTACGAGTGGTAGCACGTGCAAAAACAGCTGGGCGTATTGGGGACGGTGAAGGTGAGACAATACTTGACGCGCTGACATTGGTGGGCGTAGCGACTTCAGTGCCAGAGTCTAGCGGTTGAGAGGCTGGAAAGACCTGTCTGTCCTGATTTTCATTCTCAGATAAACTCGGTGGTGAATCTAGGTACTACTCATGAGTCATTGAACAGAAGACATTGGGAGGACGAGATGATACCAAGGCGCCATTTCTCAACCACCTCTGAATCGGAATTCGCACAATAGGGGGTAGCTCCTGCTGCTCGGACGCGGACTTTTCGCTGTATGGGGGAGGAAAGGGGAGTAGACGATCGTCATTCAAAGTCGTCTGAACCAAGCGTTGGCGTTTCAAGTTCAAAGGCAATAGGTCGACACTGCGGCTTCGAAGGGCACGTAGGAAACCTTGCAGTTGAAGTACTCCTTCCTCTGGAATCTGATCTTTGCCGAAATGTATATATATAGTGCCTGGTTGAGAGATACGTTTCAACGTGTCAAAGATCGACATGCTTTCAGTGTGTGGCGTGAGACACTTCATATTATCTGGAACAAAAATCTCGGCCGTCGTATTCAGTTGCAAACTCAATGTTGAAATATCTGAAACATTGCCGCCATGCCCCGGGACTTTGGGAAGCAAACGAGCTGGGCAAAGATTATCATTACTTTTCGGGAACCATGAACAGTCTTGTATTGATTTTGGGGGAAAGGTCAACGTCGGCATCTGCAATGCGCAAGCCCGGTTGGGCTTATTTGGTGTGACCCGAAGAGAGACGATCCCTTGCTTGGTCTCCGGGTTGTAGGACATAAGAACGGTAGCAGAGAGATGTGTTTGGGAATCAGGGGAACCAGGAGGGCCGGGTGCATAAACTAGTACTTTCCTTTTGAAGTTCCATCGTGAGTCTAGCGGTGTGGTGGCCATATTCTTGCAATACCTGTTGTGCGAGAAAGGGGACCCCTGGATGAAGGATTCATCAAGCAGCCCTCCCACCCTGGCTTTGAACCGATATCGAGCAGCCCTGGCTCACAAATAATGAGAATGAAATTGCGCTGTAAACTAGTGACTGTCCTGGCGGTCTGCTCACGAGGTACGTGCCCAATCCGAGGTCAACAAGTGAGATCGGAGAGTCCTATGAAGTCACAGGAATGGCAGGACCGGCGGCGAGAACGGCGAAGAACAAGGACTGGTTTAACAGGGGACGAATGATAATAATGATGGAAGCTGATGGCGGAGGAGAAGAAATATGGCCTGAACGAAAGAGGGGAAATGGGGCCAGATCCAAGATCACGTGGATGTCGCGACGCGTTCGTGTCCAAACGAATGTAACGTTACTCCACACCCGGTTTGGACCAAGACAAGGAGTTGCTTCTCACCGGACGCGTTCAATTACCCCCCTCCAATAAAGCCCCAGATTCGAAGTTCAATATTTAGCACAAAAAGCCGAGCAAGCATTATTTCCATTGGTGCACATTTATTGGTCCATTCATTTCCACGTTCTGTATTCAAGTGCCCCCTCTTGCCTACGCGACGCGTTCTGCGCCATAAGGGGACACGCGAGCGACAAACGGGTGGTATTTTATTTTATCAAATAGGACTGAATGGCATTGTGTTTGTCTCCCGGAAAGTGTGGGGAACTCCGCCTAGCGTTAAAGTATTCACTCTTCTCGAATCGATGCGTGGGTGTTGCTCGACTTGAACTTTAGGGGCGGGTCTCAACTAAGGGATAGGGAAGTACGAGACGCGACCGAGTATTTGGATTGGTTCATGAACAAGGTAGGCCTAATCAGCGGCCCAACCTATCCAGACAATACAAGTCGGCGGGCGAGCATTTATCGTGACTTATCGCATTCTGGATTCTAAACATCAGAAGCTACTCACGCTGGCAAGCCTTAGCAGCGGAGAGAACCGGCAAAGTCACCGCCTTGATTTGCATGCCGACAACATGACACAACGCGACGCTTTTCACGCACCTCCAAACTCAACCGCTACCAACCCCAACCCTATGCGAGGAACATCTCGTCGCATACAGCAAAATTCCTTGTCAAGAAAATGGTTTGACAGCGACGCCACTGGTCTTCCAGCGCATTAGCTGCAATGAATCATGTTCTGTTCACGTGTGCTTTGCGAAATATCACTTTGTATCTCAGTGTGATTACCAAAGTGGCCCCAGTTTTCTTCTCGTCCATTGGATCTCAGCCCTTCTGCTCCGTCTGCCCTTGCAGCGAAAGCCCAAGTCTAAACCTGCACAGCAAACGACCATATCTCTCTTTAGCTTCAATTTCCTTCCCTTCCGTAATTTTCCCATCATGGCCCTGTCCCCAAATCCCGGCCCCGCAGAGAAGGCCATTCGGAAACTGGATATTACCCATGTAGGAATGCCTCAAATCACACCAATCACCGAGAGCCTCACAGTGGATGTGGATCCTCTATGTGGGATGCAGAGCCAGCAGGGTCAGACAGACAATTCACAGCCTCGAGAACCTTCAGGCCAGTCAGGAATCGACGCGCGCTGACATGAATGTGTCTCTTATAGGTTTCACTGAGTCTACAACTCCGATTGGGTCTGGCGAAGCTCAAGTACCAGCATGGCCGACTTCATAGATTGATGCTGACGCAGGACGGCGGTGACAAGCCCTCCGAGTCTTCGTCTGACTTTTCTCGCAGCCGACGCGAGACGCCCATGACCTCTCCTGCCCTCCGGGCCGGAACATATTCCAAAGAGCTACCTCGATCAGCCCACAACAAGGATGCCGTCACCTTCAATTCCCACATTACACAACCTATGCACTCGGCCAGCCGCAAGCGTGTCCGGTATGATCCTGATACCGAGCGTCCAGCCAAAGCTGCTCGACCATCGGGGAAGAGCCCTCACCAACTGCCTACGTCCTCAGCAGGCCTCAATTTTCATATGACAACTCGCCGACACCCGCGCCCCTTCATGTATGATGCCATAATCCCCGAGTTATCGTCTCCTGTATATCAATCTATATGTGATAAGGAGAATCACCCGGATCTGCCTAGACATAGCTTCCGGCATGTGAGCTATATGTGGGGATCCTCGCCACCTCGCACTCCTCCCAGGCGTGCCCATCTGGCCCGGAGTGGCCGTCCCTCACAGCACGAAGATGGCGCAGACCTGCCCTTGTACCTGGCCAAGTCGCCTACCCCAGCTCGCGAAGCAGGCGTCTCGCACCGTGCGCTCCCAACGTCCACTCCTCCCAGCCAGCATGCTATCCTTCCCATGCTCGCTACCAGGTTGGGTACGCCAGATCAGCGGTTCAGCTTTGCTGATTTCGTGAATGTAACCCCCAGTCCTGCTCAGTCTGCTTGGGGCGGCCGCACGCCTGGCAACTTAGGCCGCTCTCCTCTTTCTACCGAGGGTGCCCACAAGCAAATGAACTTTGATGCACTTCTTCAGCCCAGTCTCGCCCCCGAAGGGGCGAGACTGGGCTGGCTCGTCAACTGAGCGGCGAGCTACAGCCTTGAATTGGACTAACGCGCCTTTCTTGCCCTTCCATTCTCTGTCCATCTATGGCAATCTGGCTCCTTTTCTTTCACCACCATCGCCTATTTGACGGCTTCAAGATTTTGTTTTGTTTTCTATTTCCAATATTTGCGGTATTCAATCTCTTCGTAATTCGCTTTTCTGTCAGGGTCGAGAAACCTCATTCTTCCTCCCACTGAGATTGCCGTCCTTGAATTAGCCCGCTTTCACCGCATCTTAACACTCACGCTGCATCCGTGGCAATTTCTTCTTCACATGCCTTATCATTGCCTGGCATGGCCGCAGCCATCTATTCTTATTTCTACCAGTTCAAATCATAGGTTGAGTCTGTTGCTCCCGCGCTTATTCTAAATTCGGCTTCAGGGCAGTTGGTGTTGTCGAAACGCAGCATGGAAATTTTACTAGCATGCTCAGGACTTCAAGCATTAGTCTCAGTGAAAATATCAGATGGCCTATGTGAACCAGAAAGCAAAGTATTTGCCGTGGTCCTTAGGTCATGACAGCATCATTAGCGTGGCATTTACTGACAGTCAAGTTACCTTCACATGATTTACAATAAAAAAAGGCCGTCATGGTTTAGCAAAAAAAGCTCATCCTTGGCTATAGAAAGACGGCTTCAAGAACATCCATGTTCATCGGCATGCCTCCCCTCGGAGTCTTTCCAGCAGTACTCCCTGCAATGGCACCTCTGGTCATCATCTATACCAAAAATCATAGCGCTTCGATCAGCTCCGAGTCTTCGACCAATCCACGTTGTATGATAATGTTTGTTTTACCTTCAGTGGCCTCCACAGATAGATCTGGAGTATATGTGTTAAGAGAATGCACGCCAAGAACGTTCTCTATATCAAATTTTCGCAGCAGAGCCGAAACCCCGATACAGCAAACTCCGTCGTGGACTAGCTTCATCCACCCAAAGTGAAACTCATACGTACAATGAGGGCCAAGGTCCCCTTACAGCGCTCTCATAATGAGGTTGATCGGCGGCCAGTTGAAGGTGGTGACTTCATATTTCCAATTTCCCTTCTATAAAACTAGACATCGCCCATTTTGCGCGCATGAGGCGATCGGTGGTTCTATATTAGAATTAGCGGCTAGATCAACGATCCGATTTTGTTACACGATCTTTCCGAACACTACGGGGTGGCTAGGTTACAAAAGTTGGCGGGGGAGCCAACTGCCGCCAATGAACGCGCTGCTCGATGTGAAAAGACGCTCAGCAGTAGGTCGAGGCGAGCTATTCTTTCGCGTTGACCCGGAGGGAGAACTTAGTTCCTAGGAACTATCCCCAGACATTGCAAATCGACCAATTCCCGTGAAAGAAAAGGTGACTAAGCCATGGACAGGGCACTGGCGTAAGTCGGCTCGGTTATCTGCCTTGGGTTACCGCAGGTCTATTTCAGCATTTCTGTCAACATCAAGCCTGACTATCTCAGAGGCTTGCCGAAACTCCTCGGTATCTGTTCGATCCACCTTGGCACCACGCGGAGCCCGCAGATGACATCCCCGCTATATAATGGAGCGGGAGCTGGAGCTGGAGGTTCGTATTTACATGTCCCGGGGGCGATGGTTTGCCGTCTACTTACATCGGCAGACTGTTCGCATTCGATATGGTCCAATGACCAATAGGACCAACATATACGATGGACTGGAGGATGTTGTGCGTGCCGCCATTTTTCTGAGCGAAGATCAGGCCGAACTGGCCGTCGAGCCATATGGAATACATCGGGTCAACCAACGATTCACCAATCTTACCCATCTGAGACTTCTCAGTAGCGACCCCCTTTTCTCCAGCGAGGAGAGCCATACGTATGCACAAACCTCGCTTGAGGCAGTGGTTCGGATTCGCCAACAATACTGCAACGAAAGGAACAACAGCCTGCTTCTATGGGATCAGCGACTCGCTACTTGGTTTATCACAAGTTTCAACCGTTTTGATACACTGATTGTACATTACCAAAAGCAATGCTAGAACAAGGAGTACGATGTTTAGGAGGAAAGTAGTTTATTTTCCTACCATGTTGTGAATTGCAAAGTCACATTGTGCTCGAACCTTCCTCTACTATGGTATTTTCCGTAGCCCTTGCGGAGTACAAAATATCGAGTACATATTCTGCTGTTGAATCGTAAACAATCCTGGGGGAATGGCACAAAGGCTCCGATAAAAGTCTTTTATCTCAGGGATCAATTCTGATTGTTATGTGTCATCTAACAAGAGGCTGCATCTGGTTGCTTAAACCGAAAACAATTCAAGCAGTGTCCAACATGGCTGCTCAAACCTTCCCACTCAAAGCGAAAGGTGCTGCGGTAATCAGGTACAGAATGCTTGTAACCAAATTTGCATTCGGCGCTTCTTTCTTCTGGAACAGGATCTGGAATCCTATGGGCTCGTTCAATTGCCTTTGCAACGGTTCCAAAATCCATAGGCCAAAGTCTCTGCATCTCCAGTAGTTTGAGGTAAGCATAGGCGTATTTGCTTGTCCAGCCGCATCTGTGGACACAAGACGAAACTTTTATTCCTCCAAGTAGAATTGTCCCTAATCTCAGCCTCGCGGCGCTTCTTTGTTCTTCTAGCAAACCTGAACTGACTTGTCAGTCAAGATTGGGACATGTTGCTTAGCATAAAAAATTTATCTTACAAAAGATTCGCTCGCCAAGAACCGTTACTGCATCCTCGTTCCAAAGAGGAAGATAAGAGTCCTCGTAGTTAAGGACCAGTGTCTTAGTGATGTTTTTAAACGCTTCTGCGTTTTCGAATAAGAAATGCTGCAGCTGCAAGAGTAAAAAGGTCACTGGCAGCCTTGTTGAGAGGGCATAGCCAAACTTGGTGGGCGAAAGCTAACGCGTCAACAAGCCCATATTTGTCTGCCGTGATAGTAACTTTGAGAACATCACGTGTATCTATCGTATGAGGTACCAGATTGACCAGATGGTGCAAGATTGCACGAATACATCTCAGTGCTGTCGGATCATCTTCTGGCAGTGCCACCTCCATGGGAAGTCCCAAGCCAAGTGAGCCGTGGCCTTCCTTCCGGATTGGTGTTAATAAGGCACATAGGTATTCCGAGGCTGCCTTGAGGATGAGCGACTGTACACGCAGGTGTAGTTTTACTGACCCGACAATTAAAATAATATCGCCAGTTGCAGCGATATTGATAACTGGTAGTAGTGTCTTGTCTCTTATTTCTGCCATGTTACGGGCGATGATGATGGTGTTGGTTACCTAGACATCTCAAATTAAATAATGCATTCCAGCCGGACGTTGACAGATTCTCGGCGTTGAGCGGCTTACTAAGCTAAGCTTTGAAAATAAGCCCAGAGCCACTTGATATAAGCGAAATTTTTGATGAAATGCTTGAATAGTCAGCTATTCTGATAGTCGGCTGGTTGGCCGCACTACGATGACGAAGGGTTGAAGTACGGCAGCGAAGCAACCCGCAACTGGTATTGTACTACTATGTTCAAGCGAATATAGAGGGCTTGAGCGTTTGACTTTAGCTCTCCATTATCGGTAAACGCCTTCTGAATATTTGTCGTGCAAAGGAGGACATATTTGTTACAGCCTCCTCGGATTGGTCCATTTTCTTCCTAGTTTCCTTAAGTGTTTGTACTCTGTAATATGCGGGTAGCACCTCGACACGTCACACCGGTGTGGTGGTCACTTTAGATACCCGGTCACACCGCTATGGGACAGCTCAACCTGCCCGTTTCCCCATTCGTTCAAGTCCTCTTCTGTTCTTTAATCGGTCAATCTTTCTTTGGTAGTTCTGATAATATTCATTAATTTGAGCCTAGACATGTCGAGAGTGGAGCGGTGGAACGGTGAACCATCAGTAATCCTGATTGGCTGTTCGATTATGTGGTGAGAACACGGAGGAATATGGATGCGTTGGTTCTGTTGGGAGTCAGTTGGAGAAGGAAGTGCGCGATTTTTACATTACCTGTTCACCATCAAGAATAAATTAGGTTTAATCCAACCATGGTGGGGTAAGGCCCTTCCACATCACTATCTAAGAATCCCATCTGGCAATTCTGTAGACCTAAATATCGGATGCAAAGATACAAAAAAATGGCTCAGGAGATAGCAAAAATAAGGCATGGCTACACGGGGCGCACTATTCGTGAGAGGTACTCGGGATAGGAGAAGGTCGAAAGGTAGAGAAACCGATAGACAATAGTATTGATCTACCTTCGTTTAGCACGCCTACCACATCCATTCCTTTCCTTTGGTTTGAGATCCTACTCATGATTCCGGCCCCCTCTGTCTCGCTCTATTGAATAGGCCCCTCTCGACTTCTTCACCTTTCCTAAATCTGCGCTCGAGTAGTGGGGTTTTATCGGGACTGTTTTGGATGCCAATCTGCGAATCTTCATCTCAAAATGGCGCTGATTTTAAGGCGAAGTTCCCGTTCGTGCAGCCAAATTTTCGGTGTTGAAATCTTTCAATAGGCCACCAGTAGTATTGACTTTTTCGGCCATATTTCATGTTAGAAGCTCGTGTCGCGAGACATTATTCCCCTACGCTAGTATTCACATACGCTACGGTCGGCGGGATGTAGCACAATTAAGCCCTACATTCCGCCAAAGGGACTTCCAGCATTAATGAGAAACGCAAGACACAATATGGACTATGAGGAATACCTGAGCCTCCACGTCGGTGTTCGTCGATACCGGGGGCTCCTGGGGGTCTTCTTATTTCCAGAAATCGTACCAAACATCGTCTCCTTTAATCTAGCTATATGGATGATTTCACATGAAGCTGACCGTTGAGGGCGGCTTAAGGTTACACAGCTCTTGAGGGAGCGCTTTTGCAAAACAATTTGAATCTGTCAGTAACCGTTGAAACCCCAGGACAAGACCGTCATTCCCGATCTAGCAACATGGGCGAGCAGGAAAATATTGATCCCCCACCCTCCGGAGGCGTCAATACGGTTGAATAAATTGTCTGGGAGAGCCTGAGAAGGTAGGCGAATGGGACATTTAATGTTGCAGTAGGAGGAACCATCTTGGCCGATGTCCAGCCATTTGCGCCTGTCAGGAGCATTGAAATTTATACAGGAGTAGTGCAGTAAAATAACCAACGGCAAAAAAGGATTAAGCTCTAAATGCAGCATATTTTGTCCAACCACTGCTTCTTTGAAACCGTTTGCTTTGATTCCATCTTCTCTAATTCTAAGTATGACCCATCTTTGGTGAGTTTTTGCTCAGGTTTGCGTCACAGTTCTCGCTATAAAGCTCGACGCTAACTTCTAACTTCCAACTTTATCAATCAAGCCTCTCTGACTGTAAATGGAGAGAAGAAAAGTAAAGCAGCGCTTGACGTTGCCAGCTCTTTGAATCACGCGAGGGCAAACCTTGCCACTATATCTACTGGGACGAAAGCTGTTGGGTCGTCCATGTTCATCAGCGTACAGCACAGTCATTGCAGCCAGAATCGGTATCTGTTAATAGCCGTAATATTTACGAGCTAGTTTGATATTGGGGCGTTGCCCAAATCAGCAGCACGTTATTTCCCCCTTGAGGTCTGCAGATGCGACCTAGCAGTGGTTTACCAACCATGCACCTTACAAACCAGCGCCTTCATCGAGCGGGGCTGCAATAAACCGCGCCGTCCTCTAATATTGTGAAATCTCAAACTGCGCTTAGATTAAGCCGGTAGTACTCTGAGCATTCATCATTGCTTTGGTCTGAGGCTGGAGTAACAAGGCCTTTCATTGACTTCAAGTCTAAAATAGAGACCATCCGTTCATGGTGAGCCAGAGTGAGCTCTGCAACGTCGGAATTCCCAGGACCGTCTGCTATCTCACACTGAAACACCCCACCACTTCTAGGTGTCATCGCGCTGTTATATTACTCTTTATCGAAACGGAAGACGTCGTCCTCGCCTATTTAGCCATTCGTATTCTACGCGGACTGCTGCTGGCCGGTAGGTTTTACTTCATTGATTCTACAGTTCGCTACTTGTGAGAAGGAGTGTCATCGCATCACCAAGGCCAGTTGGATGATCTCTGAATTTTTCGACGCAGCACATACACCATCGTATGATGAGTTGGAGTGAGCATATCCCGTTACCACCGCAGGAAATGTCAACTGGGTGGCCAAGTCTCTTAAACATATTGGCATGGGTGGAGGCTGGCAGACGTGTTTGGTCAAATGCCTTGTAGACATTCGTTACAATTTTTCCAATCAAGCTCAACTATTTATAATCTACATTTTCCAGACTTGCCGGACAATGCCTTTCCCCTCATGGCACAAAACTGGAAAGTCCCGCTTTAATGGAAACGGAGATATTAATAAGTACAAGTGTGTTGACTGAATGGGCACTTCTTGCGGAACTCTGCAGCTGCCTGCTGAAGATGATCCTCGGTAGCGTTTGTCAGCCGTAGGCTACACAATGCAACGAGATTCCTGAGAGCCCAAAAGTAGGCTTGATGTTCGTGAGCGTTCAACTGAATGTGGAAGCCTTCGCTTAGACACTCGTCTTTCAGATGAACACCAATCAGGAAGTGAAATTGGGCAACCCATCGCTTAGAGCGAGGGGTCAGAAAAACATCAACTCCCAGCAGTGCATGTATAAATAGGACGCCTGGCTCATCTATTCCTGATTTTCACGAACTAACGCTCTCGGAATGTTTTCATTGGGATCGCATTTTCATCCAAATGCCTCATACAGACCTGGTGATGAAGCGTCCTCTGCGCGTTGTCCCAGTTGTCCTAGGAGTACCTCCCTTTGTCCCTGCGCCAGTCGCAAATCCACCCCCTAACGTAATGCCGGTCTCATCATAAATGACGCTCGAACAATCTTTCTCTGGTCTCCATTGACTGAAGAAACCTGAGCTGGTCCATAGAGTGTAGAATTTGTTGTAATCGATCCCTTCCATAAAGAAAATACCCAAGGAGAAGAGATTCCTGATTTGGTACCTATGGTAGTGCATCGGGATCAGCTCGGATTCGCATTGTCCGCTCAATACGGCCGAGGGGATGTACTCACGGAAGGAACACTTTGTACCGGCGTTATGAAATGCGCAGTTCGCACACGCTCCTTTGAAATAGAGTTGGCCTGCATGCACGAGTACGCGGCAGGTTGAAAAAGGACCACGTCCGCTTCGACAACTTAGACATGACTGTTCAATAGGAGCAGAGGTTCCGACACGTTGCACCTGGGCGGCACGGAGTTTGATTTGAGTAAGGCAGTCCCTTGCCTGACCGCCACGCCAATCCACGTTCGTAGCAGGCAGCCGATTTGCCACCTCACGACCACGGCAAGAAGTCAAGGCTTTGAGTACTGGATTTCCATGCTCGTCCAAACCGACTGGGACGGTCCCGGATGAACCTCCTTGCGCCGGTTCAGCCCGGGGAGTGGAACTTTCAGTACCGTGCAATGCCTACCCCGGGCTTTCATTTAACAAGAAGGCAATCGACATAAGCGCATTTGAGCTATTTGCTTCCATAGCAGGAGGCGCTTTAATATCATCATTTTAATACTCATCAGCTATGCGGATCTATGACTTCCATTACAACCATGCACTTACCCATTTTGCTACTTGTGGAGTGTCCAAATGGTTGCGGATGGATGTTGCTGGCTAGAAGATCAAGATCTCCAGCGAGGAAGTGAAGATGCCGAAGACGAAGGATGTAAACAGGCTTTTGTTCTCATAAGAACATCCAGAAAAGCCAAATTCAATTAAAGACTATTTGTCAAAAATTCCGAATCCTTTATCAGCTTACGATACAACGAAAAGTGATACATCAACTAAGCATAAGACAATGTTTCAATTCACTGGCTCGATATGTTGATTGTCTTGAAGTATGGTCCGTAAAGTCTGCATGGGGCTCCTTTGAAGTGCCGGAACACGCGGTGTTATTCTTGATAGACCTCGGCAGGAGTCGCAACTCTCCCGGTTCGATTCGACTCGGAACCGCCAAGACTCAGGTTCCGATTCTAGGATTCTGGAACCGCGATCCGACTCCACGGTTTTTGGAGTCGAACCTGCGAGGTTCGATTCGAACCTCAGGTTCCTCAAACAGTGCAAACATAAGATTCGAAGACTTATGTATGTTTTAATGGTGTATCGGAGTTAGTATGTTAGGTACTAACATAAAGAAAGATGTAAAAATCTAGATAAAATCATCATTTCCTGGAAAATCAGGGTTGTCCTTGCCAGTCGCACAACTAACTAGAGTCTCGACCTATCAACTAGCGATGGGTTGCCCTGAGTAGCCCCCGCCGGACCTGCGATCTCACTCCCTCATAATCGATCTACCAACTTCAAGACCCACGTAGGGACAGTGTGGGCAGCCGGACCCTTTATACACTGGCAGCCCTGGGACCGGCGGACTCCTCAGGGGAGGGACAGGATATACGTCCTGGTTAGGGTCAACCCAGGGCTGCTTCAGCATTTCCATTAGAGCTGCCTGGCCATTTCCGCGATTTCCTCTTTTGTGTAGCGGTTGGCATTGGGCTTGCATCTGGCGAGTCCCAACTGGCTTCCCACAAGGTTGATGATTCTACAGATGCTCTCGGGACAGGTGCCTGATTGAGAACCATGGGAACAATGGGGTTATGGTTGCTCCATAAAAGCATGCAATCGTCGATGCTATTCCAGAACTGGCGGTGGCGGTCTCGCAAGGAAACAATGTCCTTGCGAGCCTGTCGATTGATTTCAGTCCCCCGGCACTGGACATTTTCCAGCAACCCTTGGACAAGGCGTAGCCATGGTATTTCGTGTTCCTGCCAGTCTGATGCCGCATCATTGGCTAGACAAGCATAGTTTTCGTCCAAGCAAGAAATAAGATTGTAATGTTTGGAAGTCTCTTGCATACAAGCAGCGACGACTGACATGTCATGGAGGGCTTGGGCGATGGGGAGTGGGATCGCTTCCTGGCAGTTGCTATCCGAAAGCTCGCGGTCGATAGTCCGCAGCATCGTTCCAAGGCTGATCAATCGTACTGTAGGATGATTTTCCGCCATTAAGTGGAAAAGATAACGTAACGTTCCATTTTCCTGGTGTCTGCATAACCACTCATGATCCTGTATCGACAAAAGCATGTCATTGAGAATAGAGCGAAACATGGAATGCATGTATATGGTGTCTTTGATCTGGGCATCATCACAACGTATTTGAACCACCGACGAATTGTCACCAAGTCTCGTGTGGTAGTCGGTACGGCAAGAACGAAGTTTTCCATAGACAGCTTGAAGAACATCTATACGCCCGAATACAGCACGCAGAAAGGACGAGGCTTTCCTTTTGCATATCGGAGAATCGCAAATCCCAGTATTCTGCGTCATTGCGGAGCTGCTACAGATCGTCATGAGCTTCATCAGCGGACGCCTTTAAAATACTCCTCACATTTTTCCATACAATGTGGTCTGGTCTCCCATATTGTAGCCGAGCAGTCAAACTCAGTATCGAAAGGGGCTGGGTTTGATTGTCCCCTCCTGAGCTAGCCGTGGACTCAATAGAAGGCTCCATAGGCGTCAAAAGATACGATACGAGAAACTTGTACGTTTCTTTCTGGGCAACCAGAGAATGATAACCAGTAACTGGATTGATGAGGTGTAAGTTTTTAATAGCATCGGGTTCAAATTGTATCCCATACGGAGAATTCTCCGCGTTGGCGTCGGTTTCAGAGAAGAACGAGATTCGCCCTTCGGTGTGCATGTTGGATAAAACGCGGTGCCAGTAGCCAAGTGCCACAAAGCGGGAATCTGCGAAAAGGAAGGTCTTAGGGTGTATGGCTGACCGATTCTGTATGAAGTCCGGAAGGACATCTGCTTGCGCTAGGTCCTCGATATTCAGCAAAGGGGATAGAAACGGCATTTGAGCCGATGCCTCTTTTGAGTTTCCCGCTAGTATTAAAATCGCCGAATCTGGACGATGATGCAGCCCGCTAAACTGCTGAAGCCAACGGCTCCGGGCTTGAGGATCAAATTTGCACCACTGCGCTTTGAAAGATCTGAATCTATCCTGGCTCTCCGGTCGCCTGATGGTCTTCCATAAATCGAAAATACATCCATTGTAACATACGGTCTAGCTTGGCTGCTTAGAATATCCTGGATTGGACTTGGAAGATAGATTCCCACAAATTAGAGACAAGATCAATGAATCTTGGTAGCGAAATATTATCTAATTAGAACTATATTAAAATCGAGATTCGAACCTTCCAAGCGCTTATGATGGTGGACAGAGCGATAATTGAAGTGCCGCTGTGTATGCTTTGCTCTCGTCGAGCGTTAGCCACACCACATTTACCCGCAGCATTACTGACCCCGGGATAGACGTCAATCAACCTGCTGGTCAACTGTCGGTTTCCCCATAGCTCCTCAGTCCAGCAGGTTTGTGTATAAGGCCTTTACGTAAGGATTTTACCACGCACAGCATTACGCTAATCTTGTTTTTACGCTAGACACGGTCGAATCTTTCCGGGCCAAGTTTATAGTATGGGATACCGCGAGCTTAAACATCGTACCTGCGCCTCAAAGTGGAAACGTATCAATCCATGACTAGACCTCGCATAACGAACCCTTTTCTCTGAATCTTGCTTCGATGAAGTCCAATAAACATTTTTCAAACCAATTTACCCGCTTTTATATAAGAAGCTGTCGTTTTCCCCGTATATCGCCTATACCACTAGGGGATATATGGAGAAAACGACAGATTCTTATATAAAAGCGGGTGTATTGGTTTGAAAAATGTGTATTAGACTTATTTGAGGCAAGATTCAGAGAAAAGGGTTCGTTATGCGAGGTCTAGTCATGGATTGATACGTTGCGTGGTCGTTGATGTCGAGACAGACTTTTCGAGATCATCGAGTCGCTTGTGAATCGTGTCAAGGGCCGTGAGCACCTTGCTCATGCCCTCAGCGTCGCCCTTTTGAGCTTTCTGTGCGAATCTCTTCACATTCTTGATGAATCCGCGCTCGAATCCATCGACTTCGTGGTTGTTGCTCTCGATATGATCCAGGACTGATTGGGCAGTCCTCGCGATATCATCCATACTAGTCAGATCACGCTTCCTGTTGTTGTTTCCTATCACAACATCAAAACATAATTGAATACCCCTCAAAATATATATCTTCTTCCGCGTGGGACCTTCGCCGCCCAGCCGTCATTAAACCTGTAAATCTTTAGCTTTACCCTGTTCTCCAAACGAGGAATGTAATCTCATTCGCAGATGAAACAACAAAACAATATTTTTTCATAAAGTCTGCCATCAACATCCGTTACTTATCGCCAGAAGTAATAAGTCCCTTCAAGACCGCGCTGTTCCCCGCGCGCCCAATGTCTCGCCCTTGCCGAGACATGACCAGTTGATAATCGTGTTCAAAAGCCCGACGAGCTTCTTTGCAACTTGCTTGCCTAGACGCATGTGGCCGTGTGCCAAACAATTCAATCCCTTGAATATAGGACCAGTCGTCACAATCGACAAAACAATTTATGTTCTCGGCATTACGCGGACTGACATAAACAAAATACCCTCAAACTCCGCGGCGGCGGAGTTTGAATACCTCACGAGAAAAACAAGCTGCAACTTGTTCCAAGGAATGGGACGCAAGTCCCTCGTAATTCAAAAGAATAAAGCGCGGCGAACAACGACTTTGCAAACAGAAGTAGCAGTCTTCTGCATCCTGTCCGTGGTGACCACGACTGCCGTATCTGAGACATCGAAATTCGCTTGTGTCAAAATGACAACAAAACTGACAGAGACGGGGTGTAACTCCGTCTTATATAGATAACGAAAGAGTTGGCATCATCACGTGCGAATGCACGCTTTATTCCTAAAATGGCAATCGGGCTTACGATAGGCCACTCTCCAATTAACATCCGTTGATTCGTTGCCCGAATCGACTGGTCCCACTTTCAATCTCCGCACCACTCTGGAACAGGTAATCGCGAGTCACCGACCCGTTGCTCATAGGGCATATCTTTTCCACAAGTGGAATACCGCTATCCGTGCCATCGCATCGCACCCTGGCGTGGAACCTGCCACCGGTGCCGTTGATTGTAGTGTTGTCGGACCCGATCCGTGCTTGCCGTGCGGAGGTTGTGCACAGCCTTCAACGTGGCCCCACACACCATTTAAATCCGCCAAGTTGATTCCAGATCGTTGTCTAATCAATCACGAATGTCAAACAATGCGTCTCATACACCAGAATAGATTATGCTGTCGCACCTCACCGTCGAAAAGTTGGCGATTTTGACTCTCTTGCTAAGAGCGTGACGAGTTCCTGTTCCGGATTGGTGGATAGACTCAAGACCAGGCCAGTACTCCTGATCGCTCAGCCTCAGCCAATAATACCTATCATATCCCTATTAACGCCTCTTGCCAAAACTAGCAATGATTAGCTGATCTCTGAGCCACATTTGTTTTGAATAAGAGGTTCGATTTGACATATCAAATTATCCTTTTCTACGCTGCCTGGCAAGCAGTTTGCACGACCTATTTTGTATCCCCCCTAACTAGACGTGTGTGATCTCTCAACATGACCGCAAAATATATATTCCACTATAGCATTTAGCCTGTATCCCTCGTCGGATGACCGTAAGATTTTCTCCTCCCTACGCTGCAGTTCGAAACTATGTGTGGATGACAACGGAGTCCCTCCAGAAGATATGGGCGTTTGTAACGCTTCAGAAATGAAAAGTGAAGCAAAATTGGAGCACGACATGCAACGGCTGACACACTGTGCGCGGCGAATGGAGGCAACATTTCAGATCGACGTATTACGGTACTGGGTGGACCCAGATTATATTGCAGAATTTTTGAGCCAAGAGGTTGCAACTTTCAACAGAATATTGACGGTTGCCGGTATAGAAGCAAGTTGGGAGACAGCTTGGGACAACTGGCTGAGCCCTGAAGGGAGTTGAGGGAGTTGAGGGAGTTGAGGGAGTCGAGGGGGTTCTGATTGGCTCATGCTGAAGCGGGGTGGACAACCATACCTGTACGTTGAGACTATGGCAGAAACAGTGCCTAGACACCGTCGTGGGTACCGTGCAAAGCGACCCAGTGAGTAGCGAATTTGGAGGGCAGATACACCATCAACCGAATAATAAAGCACTCTAGTCGAGGGACGCCGAGCTGGTTCAATGGCATGAATTCGATGAATTCAATCTCATGATCGCGTAGCAATAAAGAAACCCGCAACGATAGATTTATTCGTTAACCCAGGAATGACTGTTAAACCAGCCTGAGCTGGAAGGCTGCATACGACGCCTGAGTCGCCGGGACATGGAAATTTGATTGACCCTTTCTTGAGTCAAACACAGCACATTTTACACCGCTGAAAGAGATACACTGTTTGTTTCGCCTTGATGGGATGCTACCGGGACGTGTCCGCGGAATCCTGTGGTACTTATTTCATGCCCCTTAAGCTCTCTCCACCATTCAATGAATTTTCACACCGCTACTTATGTCCTCGGGTCACAAGCGATAGCCTTACTGGATGGCTCTCTTGTGTGTTAGTATATAATATTCGGAGATTTTGATCTCGATTCGCTAGTGCTATTTTTTCAGATCTTAAATTTGCTCTTTTGTTACAGAAACTGATCATCATCGCTTCTTAAGTTGCTGGTGAAGGTTGGGTCTTCAAGGTATGAGGAATCTCTCTCCCTGGTTGCAAGTACAACATTGGCCACTGTCATGAGTCTACCCCAGCATATAAACAGAGAGCAGGGGAAGCACCCGGGCGCATAATATGCATCAATAAGCCCCAACTATGGTGAACCTTAAATCGCAACAACCTTCAGATCGTCATTGTTTTATATCGAAAATACGTTGGTACCTTCCTTACAAATACATTATTCCGGTATTTAGATGAAATATGCGGTTCTTCATATCTGCCTGTTTGTATAGTGGTTATTCTTGACCGTGGGGGTCAAAGGTTGGTGAAAGATCGAGCTATTCAAGGTTTTTGATGGAGTGCGCAGCTAGTCAACACGCGTCCTGGGATCCAAGAGGCGTTAACACAAACCAATCATGACAGGGCAATCTAACATAGCAAGGCCTCAGCGGCGTCGAAGACCGCTTGAATCGTCGACTTTCAGCGGGGTGAATGTGGATACCATCTGCGGGAAGCCTGAGCCCTGACTGATCGGTTGTTAGCAATCAGAAACTGCCTGTATCTGCGGCTAGAGACCATCACCATGTCTGCACTCACAGTAGTCAAAGTAAAAATCCGTGCTTTGTTTGGATCGACGTGATAGTACCGGAAGGATATCGTCGACCCGCGTTGATGGAGGATAAAAGATATGACTATCTGACTGATCCATGACCATCACGTGCAGAGAGGATTTACATCGGCCATTGCTAATATACGCCATGGGCTGGTCAACAGAGGAGATTCTAGAGGTTCCACGCCATGTCGCTGACGGAGGGGTCGTCATGGAGGCCTTCAGTTGTTCTAGCTGGGATTGGTGGCGCCGCATATGGTACTTCTTTCGTAGGAAGGACTGCTTGCTGAAGTAGTCATCCTTTTTCCGGGCATTCTCAAACTCATGGCTCACTCAGAGGAAGTCCAAAGAGCCCTGGATCCGATCGAGGTTCATATCCTTGACTTATGCCGACATTCAGTCCACCAACGGTCTCGCTGTCATATGGGATCGTGTACGTTTCCCATATACCGATTGTGATTAACAAAATTCCGCCAAACAACCGGAGGGACTGGAAGGGCTGAATGGGTATTGTGGATTCGCTCGTGATTGAGACTTTTCGGAACAGCCCGTGGGGATCAGAAGAAGAAGGTCAGAATTTTGATGGGGCAACTAGGCTTCCACGCACGCAACCAGGGTAACCGGAGCACGCAGATCAGGCCAACCACAATGGATACCTCCGAAGGTGTGACAGACTGCACGACGCGCATAAGGGGGCGCGGACGAAGTTATGACATACCGCACGATACCTATTACCACGTAGGGAGTAGGCTAAGAGCCTTCCCTGTGATAATCCTAGAATATTATATGATATTTAGGTAGTACTAGCGATTAGATGAAAAGATCAAAAAGATCCGATCGGATATCACTACTATTAATGGAGATAAGGGCGGGTGCAAGAAAATCGTGTAACCGCCTCCCGCCAAGACTTGCTTAACTATGAGTCCCCCCACCATCTTCGACCACTTGCCTTTAGCTAGATTAGTCTCTACATTGATGTTAGACTCATTTGGCAGGGCCCGACATAGGCACCCAGCTATCATGTTGTTACTTCGGGAGTTACACTTCTGTTCTACTAGCTTCAACTATGACTGGTGCTTACTTCTTGCCCCATCATATGCCTAGGCAACACCCACACCTTGTCGACCTCGCGGAGAGTCTTCAACTGTCGGCAACGTACACCAACTGAGGTGCTGTCAGGTGCGCGGTGCTCAAGGAATAGTTGATTGATGATTCTGCCTTATAACCCTCGTTCTGCCCAACAGAAACAGAATAGACAGTTGGCTGGAATATTATGCAAATCGAGGCCGGTCACATCAACACTGTTCATTCAGGAATCACGACGGACATCTTATCGTAAAGCTGACCTTCTAACATACTTCTCTGAGGCGCGAGCCACGCCAGGGAAAAGTGGTCCGTTCTGTCATCGTGGATGGTTGTCTTAGTTCACGCATGAATGATGCCTCTACGGCTCCGGGCACATAATTCTAGTTGCACGGTTCTTCCCAAGGAATGCACAAGCGCCACTCAGGCTCGAACGTAAAGAAAAATAAGTAAGCAATGGCTATTGTATCTGAGAAATGCCAAAGCAAGTGTGATAGATTGGGGTAAAAATGGACCAAAAATTTCGGCTCAGAAAGAGCGCGCCAGTACCGGTCTAGTCAGAAATCGTACAGAACACGCTTGCTAGACAGACCTTCATTTTCAACCATGGCAACTGCACAAGAAATCCCAGGGGTCCACAGCTTAACCAAAGGGCTAGACAAAGAGTACGTGGTGAAAAAGTTTGACTTGACCCAAGCTCACCCCTCTTGTATAATTGACTATGAACGAATGAATATCACTTACAAAAGGAACTTCCCGGTGGACTGTTCACCACAAGCCAAGGTTTGCAGTAGAGAGATATAGTACCTAATATTCCTTGATAGAGGTGATCCATCTAATGGAAGAGATTCAATCACCCTTCACTGCCTAGATCCCGCAGAGCCTCGATATCAAAGTTCGCAGGGATTCTTCAAAGATCCATTACATGAAACCATAACCGCTTGTGGAAGAAAGCTTGGTTGAGCAATCGACAAGTTAGAAACAGTAACACTCAAATAATACTGAAATTGACCTATCATTGGAGATTTGAGTAGTCGAACCCGAATGACTGGGGCCTAGGCGTGTGTAAGTGCTATAGTCCAATTGCCCCCTATGAGCCGGATCAGTGGCGTAAAATAAAGATTCAAGGTAACTGTTCTCAAGTACTCCTATAATTCCCTGTATTCTGACTTTGCTCGGCGAGCGGGTGAAATGATTCTAAGGCAATGGCCTGGAAGATGGTAGATAATAGAAATGGGCGAATAAATGGCCGGCGACCCAGGTACAGCAGCCATGTGGACACGTCCTAATAGCAGCTCGTTTCAGGTTAGCCCTGCCCATCCTACCGCGTCCACTCCCAAAACAATCAAGCAAACTCAAGTATCTTGATAATTGGATCATTAAATATGGATGGTTCGTGGGAAAGGGTAGGCATGGTAATATGAAGGCTGGCCAGGAGAGTATTCCGCGAACCACAGATCCCTCTTGGCCACTTGTACCTTACGTAAAGGCATTCTTTCTGTGTAGTCACGCTCACTCGGTCAACTGAACATAAGTCTGTTCTCTTAATTTCTGCTGAAGAACAATAATGTTTCTCCAGCCTGATGGCCTTCGTGAACAGCTCAAACCCAGGGCAGCAACCTCCCGGGACCTTCTTTAAAAGTTATCAGGCCAGTGAACCCCGCACAACCGGCCAGCCACTCTGCAGGCACAAAACCCCGACTATGTTAAGTTGGAAGGTCATTGATTTCCCAAATGCCTTGTCATGCTGAGTTCGTCTTCCAGTCCGGTGAATATCTTCGGCACGATCATCGGTGCTGCGCATCTTCGTGATTGCCCCTTAGGTAATGTAGGAGCACCACGAATGGATCCTATCCACCGACGCAATTCCTTCTTTGCCACTTGTGATATAAGTCCCTTTACCCGTCACAGCCTGAGACCCTGAGTAGCATTGAGATACCCTGAGATTTGAAGCACATCTCCTGACATTCGAATTTCATACCAACATGGACACCACTAGCTAAAAGTTCCGATCACATATAAGGCGACAATCTACCGTAATTGGAGCTGCTGTGCTGCTCAGCATGCGAACGCTTCAGATTGAGAAGTGTGTGACACAAGTTAGATGCACAGTGCGGATTCTCTGAGGTGTAAATCTCTCAACGAACACAGTCTTTTACACTCTTCGCAGATCCAAATATAACCCCAATCACGCCGCTGTCGTAGTCAAACTTTGAAGATTGGGCGCAGCACTAAAAAATAGTCGCTTCTTTATATATACACTTAACAGCTAACTCAGTAATTGAGCCAATAAATCGTTCGCTTTGGAAAACTGGGATCTTCGGATTCAATACTTTCACAAAGCAGAGATGAGCACTATAAGCACAGAATTTATTTCCAACTCTAGTACCGACTAGGGTATATCTAGCAGCCTGTTAGAGAAAATTGTGTAGTGGAATGGGGAACAACCAATGCATTATAGAGTTTGCTTTCATAATTGCTAACAGAGCGCAGATGATTGTACCCAGGACAGTGAAAGCACCCGTGACAACTTGAGTGCCAGTGAGTGGTTTGTTATTCAGTTTTTGCCAGGTCATAGCCTTGACTGAGAGGAGCCAGAGAACAAAACTCAATGTGCAGCACACTGATGCAGCCATTGATGCAGTCAGTTGAAGTATTAATTTGGAATCCATCTGGGGGTTTCCGTTGCTATAGTACACGGCAGTTGGGATGACTTTTCTTGGACCGGTCGAGGAGTAGGGTCATTAAATAAAGCCTCTCGGCGGCCCAAAAATTACTCCTCCCTCTGATTCATACAATTAGATCTATCATATGGTATGCTTCTAAGCCAGAACCCACTACCACCGTGACCGAAGAGGGGGAAGTGCCAGTCTCTAACTTGTCCTCATATGGGGAAAAGGTAGGCAGGTGATATGAATTTGCCCTACCGTGGATGTAGGTCGAAATGAACCCTTCGTTCGATAAGAGTAGGGTAGGAATGGAGCCCATGCTGGGAGAGTTCGTCCAGATGGGGCCTCTTTTAATCGAAGTTAGTACGTCCTGATACTTGGATGTTTCTCTGTACTCACATGCGTAAATATCAATTGGCATATCTTCTTTGTATTGTAATTTGCTCGCTCTGAGGTCTCAAGATACCTTGATCGGTCACGGCAAGATCATTGTGTATTGTATTCCGCTGCTTTTTCAATCGGAATGTTGGTTGGGCTGTAAAATCACTGTCGAGGGTGACGGTGGGAGGGTTGCGGCATGCGGCATTTTGGAGTCTGGAAAGAAGGCTCTCAATTCGTCGCGAATCGGAGGCAGCGTAGGACGTGCAGCAAGACTTGAGGAAGGCGGGGACGGGATATTGGTCGACGACGAAAGTGTAAGGGATGCAGTGTCGTGTGTCCTCCATTTAGCAACAGCTCGTGGAGGATGATATACTTTAGTCCTAGATCCCGGACTAGGCCTACGTTCTGAGGCTTGTCGCAACAAGGAACTTTGAGGTAACAGCAAGAAGTCAAAGGAGTCTATAAACTCATTGTAGGGGATGGTTTCGTGAGTGTAGGTCAGGTAATCGGCATGAAGGTTGAACCACACTGTCTTTTTGATCGGGCTTTCGAGGAATGCGCGAAGCTTCTTCGGGTCATCGAAACGCCGAACGATAAGGGCTAGCTTAAGACGAGTGGCATAGCTGAGATCATGTGTAACAATTTTGGAATAGTTCTCCATTAACATGGACGACAGAGCTCGAGCGTATTTCTCTAGCTCAGTGTACTGAGGTGGCGAATGTAATAGGCTCCGTAACTCGAGGCACCGGTCGCGAACTATTGTAGCATCCTGGCTACGACAAATCTGAGCAAGATTTGAACGGCCACTTCTCAATTTCAACAACACCGTAACGGCCAGTCTTGCCATTTGCTCTAGATCTTGATCGGATAGCTGGAAAACCATGCTCAATTAGCATTGAGCATGCGGTGATGAGAAACTGGTTTTTACACTAACCGTATGACGCTTTATGCATAGCCTCTGTTCGTTTCCCATGGTCTTGGTATAGCTCTTTCGGCTGCAGAGGGACGGATTCTCACTCATTATTGGTATAGTCTGCTCAATCACGACTCGGATTCACCACGTGCACTTTGTCCGAGGTGGTGAACGATTACAAGGTAAAGAGGCCGGGGCCGTTGCAGCATGTGAGGAGAGATGGGACAAGCATCGGGGTTTACCCCATCGAAGGTCAGGGAAAGGCCCAGAAGGCAAGCGCTTATATACCGAGACAAAATGGTAACTCAAAAGATATACAGTACAAATTTACAATACACCGATCACTTACGCTTTCTGGGATGAGCAGACGTAGAAAAGGGCTCGATATTATACCTGCAGAAACAACAGGTTGGAAGCATGGGATGACCAGTCACCTGTGATTCTAAAAAAAGACGTTCCGTGCTTCTTCCAGCAAATTATAATCCAAGCTGACCAGCGATCTATTGGTATGTTGAGGCTTCTACCGGATTTGCAGTTCAAGATCCCAGTCTGAATTGCTATAAAGCCCCTTTCTGGCAATTTATGCGGGCATAATTATGATTAATTCATGTGGGATTAAGTTAACTAAGTTAGTTAACTAGGTAATTATCTCCTTGTTCGGAGTATCCACTGTTATTCCGTCAGGGGTCGCTGAGCCTAGGTTTGCAGCCTTAGCAATCAGGCGTTTGGAGGCCTTGACCCGCCAGCTGCTATGCAGTCTACGTAATATCTAGGTTTCTAGCTATGATACTGTAATCCGGGGAAATCCCCGGTTGAGGGGGGTTGCAAACCAAGGGGGGTTGCAAACCAAGGGGGGTTGCAAACCAAGGGGGGTTGCAAACCAAGGGGGGTTGCAAACCAAGGGGGGCTGCAAACCAAGGGGGGTTGCAAACCAAGGGGGGTTGCAAACCAAGGGGGGTTGCAAACCAAGGGGAGTTGCAAACCAAGGGGGTGCAAGCTTTAAGCTGCGGTGGTCTCCGGTTTGACTCATACGCGAGGTTGCAACTAATATGGTCACCGCCTATCTAGCCGCCTACCCTCTCTAGCATGACTTGTTGGTGACACGATGGAAAAGGCAACATGCGCAAGCTGTTCCGTCGCCTGGACCATGTGCTACGAAGAGCCCGGTCCCCATTTCTACCAACGGCGCTTAAATCTTAGTATCTTGCACAATTTGCTCATTGACTCGGCATGATGGTTCTCGGTCGTGAATGATTGCAGTCTCTTCAGCCGTGGGAGGTTGAGAGGTGACGGGTGACTTCGGCTTCTTGCCAAATAGAACCCCAGGAACAGCCTACCATTCTGTCGAGGGAACGGCAATGGAATGGCGTACCCAATTTGTAGTCAGACATATAGCGCCTCCTTTCGATTGAATCGGAAGGTTTGTTCGATATATGGAAGAGATTTCAGCATAGAGGACGGGTTCCTTTAATTGCCTTCTTTGATTGGGCCCCGCCTGTACGGAGAATTATGAAGGGAGAACCAAATCGAGGCAGACGACCGACTTACAGTCGGCTGTTATTGTGACGGAAAGATTGGTCGGTAGACTGATTGACGGGTTACGAAACTTCCATACATATTAGCATTGAGCGGTGCCAATTAAAGAGTTGATTGGAGGACCTTATCCCGCCGCAGTATAAAAATGGCGGTGAAACTACATAAATAAAAGCTTAGTGGAGATTGGGACCGTTTTAGTGTCCGTCACGCATCGTCGACTGGAAAGGTGTGCGATAATGTCTTGAAGTAGGTTTTGGGGACGATGGCGCCAAGCGAAAAGATTCGATTGGTTACAGGCGTTGAGCATCATGATCCTTGCACCACCAGGTGATTAAGGATTCTGCCGATGATGGGAATTGAAATAGCCAATCAGAGTTAAATAATAATTATTCCAAAAGGCGGCTTAGTTGATCAAGGAGGATGGCATTTGTAGCGGGGCCCACTTTCGGCCGCCTTATCCTTATTGATAATCCACCACGTTTCCAAAACATGCATTAATTGACAAGTCTAAAAGGCCGTCCCGAGACAATGCCTAACAGGATTGAGGAGACAAAGATTCGGCTTTCCTGAGCGTACTCGACACCGGTCTGATGAGATGGGGCGGTGAAACAGATCACATATCACATGGACGTTTCTGAATGAATAGTGGTTCCACTCTGCAGTTGGGCTACGCAGGAGGTGAAAAGTGAGGCTTCCACCCAAATTCGAAGCCAATCAAGTGCTACTGCATCATGTTGTACCAACATGTCGCTCTGCTCGCTATCACACCAGTCTTTTTTATCAAATAAAAAAAAATTCATTGAGATCACTGTCTGTAGCGTTGGGGCCTCAACCTCCACCCTTGGAGGCCCCTCCTAAACGTACTGTAACTGAACTTGGAGTACATATTCGAAAGTACCCTTTCTGTAGCAAAAGTCACCTTCTTGCAAAATGTCCTACACACGATGCTCTGCCACTTCGATCCGTTAACAAAACCGTATCATCCTGCAAAAATATCTTGATTGCCATTGTAGAACGTACATGTCCTCCTCGTCCACACACCACGCCTTGCTGCACTGACCGTGTTGCCGGATGGTCCCGCCATCCCTTTAAGTCCCGCCTTTCTGCTTCTTGCTCTGCTGCGCATCTGCAAGTGAACCACCGCGAATGACACGGACTCAGAAGATACCATCAAACCTCATGGAATCAATAATGGACGAGGAAGCCCAAGTCTGCCTACTATCCTAGTCTCTTCACAAGTGTCACCCAGTTCACAGTTTGTGTCCATGCGCCCCGTAGTATTTCTATATTGGAAAGAGAACCATATCAATTAGATGCTGCATACACACTCAATCTTGATGAGCTTTTCAAATTCAAGAACATCGTCCAGTAAACTACCAATGTCATCCTGTGGGTAGCCCAAAACATCGTATGAACTGTTCCCCTTTCGAACACACAATGATTTTATGAACCAACCCGGGTCATTTGGGGGATCATTGCTAGCCAAAATTTGCGCCACAACTTGTCGAAGACCTTGGCGGCTGGGACTTGCTATAAATCTCAGAGCGCCTATAGGTTTCTTGAACGGATACTGAATATCCACGAGTACTGAGTAGCCCATGGCACCGACGTGGGAAGGGACTGTGATCGAAGGCGTCAAATAGGGCTGTGAACCCTCACAGCCACCTGTAGGTAGTGCAGCACTCTGTTCTGAGAGAGAAATGATCATGGTTTGCTCTTATAGTTGAATTAGTATCATGATTATGGTGAAATCTAACCGAGAGAATCTTTCCGAATACCTTCTAGAATAACGGTAGGACTGTCCTGTGCTCCAAGTGATTCAGGCTCTTCCTCCGGGAAAGGTATGTCGATCGGTGCGCTGTCAATGCCCGATAGCGCAGGACTCTTCAAATCTGGTGCACATTGAACTTTCGTCGGGATGGGTATGTGACACTCTGGCAAGAACTCATGACGTAATTCATGGCCACAATCAGCAAGATGTTCAGAAATACGAGTGCTAGACATGTCATGTAAAGACTTGAGTGCCTTCAGCACATCCCCAGCGTATGTTTGCATGATCTTGACCCGCTCTCCATTTTCCGATTTGCAGGCAAATGCAACCACGTAGTCAGAACGCCTTTCGCAAGTCAGGATGTCGACCGTGTTGTTGAATAGAAAGCGAAGATTTGCTAGACTCTTGATTTCGCACCTAGCGTTTGGTCACGATAGAGCGCGCCACTAACATCTAACTGCCTCATATTTCGAAGAAAAGATCATGTTTGGCATAACATCTCGTACGGAGGTGATATCTTCATCGATATTTAAGCATACAACTCCAGTATAAAGGTCGCTTCGACTGCTGCTAGGTATGCCAGGACACTACGTTACCATGTCACTGCACCATTTTGCTACCTTACGTTGCTTTTCCACTCACGTAAGTCTTTGATAGGATTCCAAAGGCGCGCCTCATTCCTAAGTCAGTAACATAGCCAACGTGAACAATTATTCCAGTCTTCACATTTGAAAACAGGCCACAGAACCTCTTTGCAACCCCTGAAAGAAGCATTCGGAGTGAGCGAGATGTAACTGAGAATTTGGATCGGTGCACAATAATGTTCAGCAGAGCACAGCAAAGTGTTGTGCTTCTGAACTGGTATCTCTGAAGATATTCGTCCAGACCATATTTGCCGGTCCTTTGGAATCTGACGTTTTTTCCGGAATTGATTGCTTGTCTGCATGCCTACCGTGGGCATCGCGTACGAAGCCTATTGTCGGAATGAAACCGGGTAGGTAAGCGGAGCAGGGTGTGACATCAAAAGAATGCGGAGTTCCTAACAAGTTCTCAGGGTATGGGCGAGATTATTGGCGAGGAGGAGAATGGAAGGCCGGTTGGATGGATGAACCGTGCTAGATAAATGGCCGGCATTGTGTATGATGAGGTGTGAAAATGAGCTGTGTCAGGCTCAAATCTCAACCGTCATGCCAGACTTTTATTACATGGGCCAGGCATTCTTCTTATTCGCATCCTTGTTTACGGCTCTCAATTTGCCATAATAATGCACAGTATTTGTTTACCTCTTGCAATATGAGTTTTAGATAGCCTAGCAGTTCTACACCGCGTAACGTGAAGCTGGATTCTAACTTGAAGCCTCAAATCACTGAGCTGGCGCACCATGCCGAGTCCCATACTCTAAAACGGAAAGGGAAAGCCCAGAGTTGCCAGACACTATCGGGTACATGTGCGTAATACAGTATCCTAAATAAGCAGATAAACTACAAAGTTAAGTAACTATAACCGGCGTTTGGACAAGTACGCTCTTACAGGACAGTGAAGCTAGGCGTAGGAACAGACTCCAGAGGGTCGTGGCGAAAGAGCTACGGAACAGAAGAGGGGCAAGCAGGAAAGATATACTTGCGACCAGTGCAGATGAAGCTTAGATGTTCGTAGATTGGCAAAGGCCCAATATGCTGTTACTCATCCTCAGCCTGTACACCCCCTTCCCCTTCCCCCCTCCCCCCACCTTCCTTGATAGATTCCGATGTTGCGGCTTCATTTCTGAGCCGGGACCTGTCCCGCCATTACATGCAAACCATCCGTGCGTTGTCAACCAACCAATCGCATCAGCCTGATCCAGAAAACCTTAAAGGAGGGCTCCCTCCGACTTCTCTGCACGCCTACTGATCCCCTGGTGGTGTAGGAGACTCCAGCGCACTTTTTCGTACGTATCAATTGATCCATCGTTGTATGTCTGTGTGCTGATCACTTAGAACATCGCTGACAGCCAATCACTTAGCGCTGTTGTCATCACAAGGTATCTGTGCTGAAGTGGGAGACTGCTATCGGGTTGCACTGGGCGTCGTTGAACACCTCTACGTACCGAATATTGCGATCAGGATTAGTCGGCGGCATTTACGCGAGTCTAGCGTGTTTCTCCAGAATCAGCAAGAGGGTGGCATGACGAAGGTACTAGTCGACGGTGCAGATGACGAAGACGGATGAACCCCGAGCGATTTGGGGGTCACATTGCCAATTTACAGGCGACACATTCGTCCCACATCGCCGGCGTAATATATGGCCGGGAGGTTACGATCAGGCTAGTGCTACGGCGCACCGGCGGGAGATGTTCTGGTTGTCTAGCACGGATTGGCGTCAATCTTAAGCATGCCATAAGCTCATGTGATCCGCAAGCCCGGAGTGACGAAGACTTCGGTCGGGACAGAAGTACAGGATATAATGTTAAAGATAAACTAGAAGAATGTTTGAGCCTCGCAGTATCATGTATTATTTTCGAAGATCTTCATTTCATCAGTGTCATCAAGTTGTCAAGAATAGTAGGGTCCGTAGAGTTCCCGGAAGATAAAAAGGATGGAGTATAAAAAGCTAAATCGAATGAATTAAAATCGGAAAAGATCCGATTTACCCCCATGGGATAGGCGCATCCCATCAACCCTCAAACCCCCCCCCCCCCTATGGGATAGGCTGGTTCGCCGAGAAGATTACCCTTTTGAGGTTAGATCGGGTGACAGCACGACGCAATAGGTCACCGATGAACCCTCCACCGGGGCTTGAAGCCAAGCTGACATTCCTAGTCATTTTGATAGATAAAAATTCTCCTTCTTGAACAGGAGTCTGCGCTTGCAACTATTCGGAATCTTCAAGTGTTCCAATGTTTGAGGTACAGTCCGTTCAAAAAGTTTCCCGACACACACGCTAATTTTTAGCGCGTTTTTATACAACGCGTCCCGAACCCCCCGTTTTATTTTTTATCCTACACAACCATGGAACGCTCTTTTGGCACTGTTATTAGTGGCAATAGGAGACAAAAGACAGAGCTATCGACTGAGCAGCGCGCTGCTATCGTATCCAAGCATGAGGGCCGCCACACGCCTACTAAACTAGCGCGCGAATTCGCCTGCGCGCGTAGTACAATTTATGACACTCGAGCGCTTCAAACAGCATAACACCGTTAAATCCCTACCTCGCAGCGGGCGCCCTGTCAAGATTAGCCCTCGCGCTACACGCCAGATCTATCAGTTAGCCCGCCGGCACCCTAATTGGAGCTACCTAGCGCTTCGCTCGCAGCTACCCAATCCACCATGCAAAACGACTATTCGGTCAATTCTTATTATATACGGGCTTCGCAAACGCCGTGCGAGGAAACGAATACCTTTAAAGCCCTCTGGGGCGTTTAAGCGCTACCTTTTTGCTTTGAAATATCGCCGGTTTCGCACGTGGGATACGTGGATATTTTCGGATGAATGTTCCGTTGAAAGGCACTCCAAAACTATGGATTTTGGTAGCGGCTGGGTATGGCGGTTTACCTCGGAGGCCTATAGGCGTGGTCTTGTGAATATTGTGCCTCACGTACGGGATATATCACAGATGGTTTGGGCGGCTATCTGGCTAGGTGGCCGCTCAGACCTAGTGATTATGGAGCGTGATGAATCGGCAGCGAGGAACGGTTACACCGCGAGATCTTATATCGATGCGCTTGGCGAGGGTCTAGTTCTACACTATACCCCCGGCACTATCTTCCAACAAGATAACGCAAAGATCCATACAGCCGATATCGCGAAATCGTGGTTTGAATCGCACGGTATCGAGGTGGTAGACTGGCCGGCACACTCGCCTGATATGAACCCTATTGAGCCGGTGTGGCGCTTATTAAAACTGAAGGTGTTTAGTATGTTTCCAGAGCTAATTGACATGGGTCGATCTGAGGCAGGGTGGCAGTACTTCATAGAGTGTTTAAAGGCTGCATGGGCTACGTTGGATCAGGCTAAATTTGATAGCCTAATTCTCAGCATGCCTAGGCGTTTAGAGGCCCTGCGTGTGGCTAGAGGGTGGTATACTAAATATTAAATATCTAATATTATTTCTGGCAAATTATCAATCTTCTCATATAGTTATACAGTGGTAGGCTATATGGTTGGTGTAGAAATATATATTTGCAAATGGTAGGTAGGGCATGTCAAAATTACATAATCACGAGTGTCGGGAAACTTTTTGATAGAGGGTGTAGTACTGCACATTCAAATTGCAAGGGAAATGAATTACGTAGTGTAGTAACTAGCTCCACGAGAAGACATCTAATGTTCATTTCGCCTGAGGTGGAAAGCGCAACCACGGGAGGCAAAGGGCCCAAGCCAGCAGATGTCGCAAGGCATCCATGCCAAATCACGGAAATATAGTATAAACAATGATCCAGTGGTCCCGGAAACTTGGATTTTGAATTTCTCAGATGCCATGTGGAACACGCCTCGGCTGAGCTTGGTACTAAGCAGTCGATCCACCTACTTTCCCGGCCTTCTTCGAAACCAAGCGGATGGTCCATTTGCCCTCTTGAGATGTTAGTTTAATGGCATGTTCTGCGATGCTGTCGCCTTGCCATCCCTCTTCTATCTCAAGGTTGCCATAAAATCGTCGAGACCACGATAGCTTATCATTGAACCTTCGCACGTCAGACCCCTTTGATACTAGCCCCCCATCGATGTTGGGGTCGTTGGGTGAAAGTTCCACAAAGCCCCTTGTCGTGTATAAGCCAATAAATTCCTCCACGTGGAGGCTTCCAAGGGATTTAGCATCCAACTGCAACGCAAACATGAAACCAGAAACGAGGAGCTTGGGGAAGAGTGAATAGACCCCTCTCCACGTCATTACATTGAATAGAACCGACAACGGATACATTTTCATCATCGTCTTCAATGGGTGCTGCGATCCGGTATAGTATACTTGCAGGTTGAAGCTGCTGTTATGCGGTCTGCAAAAACCGAGCACCTTCGTTCTCGACGTTAGCATGTTACAAAGTCAGGCAAAAGAGAATCATACCTTGAGATCATCCCTGATGATTGGATTCTCAGGTTTATAACCCTCAGAATAGAGATATAAAACAACTGGATCAGGTTCGACGAGGTATCCACCTCTAATGATGGGTGGCTCCCCCGGCACAAATAGATCTACGCCGCATCCGCTGGTGTCCCAAGGGACTTCCCGCCCATGTATCTTTAACAGTTTCGCAAGGAGCCATGACCCCGATAGGAAGCCTCTGCTTTCGAACAACACCTTACGAAGGTCTTGGAAGTCCCGAAACCATTGGTCGCAAATATCCTCGATTGCTCCCCCCTCGGCCGACGACATCCCGCGCTACGGCTAGTACGTTGGTATTAATTTTTGCGCCAGGACCAACGAGGTCATTCGTCGCAAGATGAAATCGGAGCGTGAAAATGATTTCTCCAAAATTTTGGAAGTAATTGCGTTCAAGTCGAATTTGAGAAGAGGAAGAGCGCAAAGGGTAAGCTTTATAATGAAGGCAGCCTCGTCCTTAGTAAGCGGTTGAAAGGGGCTAGACTCTGTGGGGGATGGAACCGGATGGTATTCCGTACGGACGGTGGTGGGACTTAACCGGACCCTTACAAAAAATACTATTTTTTACGGACCCTCGTGGAGCGAGGGTCCGCCACCCATACGATACTGCTCACCCAAACGATATCGGATCTCCATTCAATCCAACCACCTAGTTCCAATGCGATTTTGTCGTAGGGCTGAATTGCGTTTCGGTGGTGAAAGCTGCTCTGGCATCCTGACGGTTTTATTTGTTCTAGGTGGGTGGTCATGATTTTGCATGCTGCTGTCTGGTTTGCCATTCTGCTGGGTCGATGGGTCCTTATTATTTCCTCGCTGAGAACGACCTCGACGCTGACGTTGTCTTTTGTGTGGCTTTGACTCATTGGTATAGTTTCTGCCAGAACCCAGAGTGCTCTTATTCTGCGGTGTCGAATTAATGTTGAGACCGCTCATCAAATTTGAAATATCCTTTCTAGTCATATTGACGAGAAGCGACTAGATCGTAGTCAGTATGGAAGATATGTGTTCAGTGGAAGAAGTCCGTGAGGAAGTCTGCTGGGATTCTTAAACACTCTGCGTCTTCATACTGGGTAGACAGACCATAGTGTATGAGCGCCTTGCTACTTACTCCCTGTGGTACTCTGCTGTGTGACGCTATGCGAGACTACGTCACTTGAACTACCATTCTTGAATGTGCTCAGAATGTCCCCGCTCGCATCGTTAGCTCCCCAAATCACCGGTAGCAATCGATGTTCAACAAGAATATGTAGGCACTCCATGTTAAGGAAGAAAGATCAATGAAGAAAAAAATCAATATATTGAAGATGGAGAGTTGACATTTGAAGTTCATTAACAATGTTATCATGTAGTTTTAAGGACCGTCTCGCTGCTCAGGACCCGCCTGCGGCGACTTTCCAACTATCAAGAGACTGGGCTGGCTTGGCAGCTACGTGGACCAATCAAGCGGTACTTATCTGCAGGCGATCCCCGGATCCCACAACCCCGGCCCAGGAGGTACGCTACGGCCTTACTCCTACTAGTAAACAAGACTTCGGTGAAATGGTCAACCATTTCACGCTTTTCGTCCGTGCACCCCGCAGTAAAGAGTCCGGTTGACTGCAACGACCTGTCCCACCATTACGGTCCATCTCCATGCCCTTATGTTTCCCGAGCAGTACTCCTACCATCGTATGTATTATTCTTTTAGATCGAGACATGCTTTCCACATGCTCAGATATCGGAGATATCATTTCTGTCTCTATATCTTCCAATAATGTTTATTTATCAGCACCGTCAGCAATCTCTGGTCATCGAGTCGATAGGGATTAGGGGTATCAGAAGAAGCAATGTGTCTTCCGTCACTCGACACGCGACGCATCGTTGCACCAATAAGTACGTAAAGAGAGGCGCTAAGACTTTTTGTTCTTTCCTAAAGGTATTCCGGCCGGGCCCCGGAGGGGGGCGCCAAAAAAATCTGGCCTCCCCCTTAAATTTGCAGAAGTGTACCCTCCGTCCAGCTACCCAACAGAGGCAAGTAGCGAACATCGCACACCCGAACCGAGAATCCAGGTCCCATACATATTTTCAGAGGCCATGACCGTGATTATGAACTAATGTTTCGCTTCACTGTTTATCATATACCAGGTCACGTTAAATAAGCAGGGATATGAATAAGATATGGGTAACGTAGCATAGATCTCATGGAAAAGTTATGCAGCCTTTCCTATTTGGACGCTTCATTAGCGTATTTGCAGAAAGTAAGATCATGTCACTAAGTCGTGGATTTTCGCAAATAGATCTACGAGCAGACCTGTCAATGTGAGCAAAAGGAGACAGAGTACAACCCAGCAATCACGACGGATCGTGATTACATTGAATACAGCCCTTGCCATGACCCGATGGCGCGACTACAGCCAGGGCTATACTTTCACGAAACTCGCTGCACTCGCATATATGCCTGATCCTATGCAAAAGCCAACGAAAGGTTTCACCCAAGACGCTTCGGTGACATAGAACCGCACCTGCGTTCTCTTCTACATCACTCTCCTAGACTATATTCTACATAGTGCCATAGGTGTCTCCGCTATCCCCCGAATCTCTGCGGCCGTAGAGCACAGTCAAAAGACAGATGCGGCACGCAATCGGGTCGATCTTGTCATGTCAACTTAATGAATACGATCAAGCCAGCGTAAGTCGCTTTACTAAACCACCATCAGAGTTCAAGCTGTGGCTCAACGTAATTATCCCGTGACATAAGGAGGTAGTCGCCCATACTCGAGCCAGTAATAATCTAGCCTCTCTCGGCCTCAGCAGGGTCAGAGCAGTGTGGTTTATCCCTAATGACCTTACGAAACTGGCCCTGGCCAGGTTGGACACCACATTCGTCGAAATTATAGACTAGCCGGAATGGTACACCTTTCAGTAGTGTCGCAAGCCGATGATACCCAGAAAGAGGGAGGCCTCGCATCTTCAGCTTTAATCCACTTCGATTCCTTTAGCTTCCGCTTCACTGGAGCAAGTGAGAGGGTGTTTTGGTGGGCGTGATGGAAAGTAATATGCCCAGTTCTTGCCAACATGCTCCCGATCGGCACCCGCGCGACCCTGCGCTGCAAATCAAGTCAATCTTTCACTTACGGATGATGAATTTCCTACATGCGTGTTGGTCAATTCAACAGATGTAAGTTCCAAGGGTGCGCGGAGCGATGTCCCGGTTGTCGTCATAGCGATATAGTGGTTGCTGGTTGATTGCCAAATATACCGAAAATAACTCATAGTTTTAGAGGAGAGATGTACGTTGGCCTGACCTACGGCAACGACTCGCCTCGCAAGTATGAGGACTGGAGACAGGCAGGTTGATTTGCACAGAATCAGGTGTTCGACACTCGTTCTCGGCACCGGCGAGTTTCTCAACTCCGGCACGGGTCTGTAGGAATCTCCCCATTCTAACATCATCCTAAGTTTGCGGAGCCCTTAACATGAAATATTATTTGAGGCCCCAAACCTGTGAAATATTCAACAGATATCAGATTGTTTTGAAGGGCCATGTCAGTGGGGGTAGGCTGAAGGGGGCTAAAGACCTGCCCGATTACTCCACATCGGCAGGAGCTGAGGTTGAGGCTCGGTGCTTTGCATACAGATTTGGCTCCCAACGAGCGGGTCTACCGTCCAGATGACGTCTCGTAAGGGTTGTATTCACAGATATGCGGTAGCATTCTTTGCAGTGCAGCTTCCCTGAAAAATTAAATGATAGGATCAAGAAAAAGAAACGCAAAGTCATTTGTCAGGAACAATCCTGGACTTGTGCTGCTCTTACATTTTAGGACCTTCCATGGCTGCGTCTCTGGTGTCAGCCCGTCCAACTATTTGTGTAGGGACTGTGGACAGTGTTTCTTGAGTGGTCCACACGCCGACCCGGATAAGCGCCTGGAGCGCCTGAAAATAGCCCGTAAATCGAGCGGGTGTAAGAGCAGAGGCAAATCTATCACCTCAATACCGCCCAGTCTTGAACGATGTACCCCACTGTTTTGTTGCGCATACAATTTATGTATGAGAAAGCACAAAGCGTGCGATGTAGGCGCATCAACTCTACAATCTTATGCCCGTGCCAGCGCGGTGTGCATAAAAGAAGGGTCTAGACGAGTACTTTATGGTCGATAACGAGGTATTAAGAAAGATTGATCTGTCGCTTTCCACCTGAGCTTGCTCAGGGGTACGGTGGTCAGTGCTACGGGTGAGACAATCCGACAAGCTTTTGATTCTTTTGAGACACAGACGTGCCTCCTTACCTTTTCCCCATTTTCTTTCATCCCCCTTTCACCGCCAGTTTTTTATTTTTCCCAACACCCTTCGCTATCCACAAATATTTTCGAACCGCTTCTCAAGCTCTCTGAACCTCCCATTTCACTTACCAGACGGCAGATCAAGCACTGCTTCTACAAAAATAGAGAGTACCAGCTACTCTGAGCAATCACCAATATGCTTGACTTTATATTCCAGTGCATATTTGGAACGCAGTCGAACAGGTCGCTGTCCCTTGCCAATCATAGATCGTCCGAGTCCGTTGCTTCTGAAATTGTCACCAAGATCCTCGAGGCCGACACACGCAGTTCACTCCAAAAAGAACTGAACGAGGTGATTCGCATCAACGGCTGGTCCGATACCGTAGCAAAAGCTATTCTGGATGGATTGCAGAATGCAATCAAGAACGGCACGGAGATGGCCCGAGCAGCGACTGAAGTTCTTGCTCAAAGTAAGAAAGCTGCTGCCAGCTTTGCAATAGATCATCCTGTTTATGCCACACTGATTGCACTTGGCGTCCTCGCATTATTGACGTCCTGGGCTCTTGAGATACTCGGCTTTGGGGAATTGGGACCTATCGAAGGTTCATTTGCGGCAGCATGGCAGAGAACGTATGCTGGGTACGTGCCGAAAAGAGATTTGTTTGGCTACTTTCAGAGACTAGGGATGAAGTGGAACTGGAGGCTTTGAAATTGACGTACCCCGGATTATCGGAGATGATGTGGTTTGATTACCATCGATAAGCATTATCTAACTGATCGGTGCGGAGTGTAACCTGCGTGGCTAAAATTTTCTGATCTTCATTGAGCTTCATTCTAATTTTTTATGCCTTCGGTTTCATTTTTGCGGTTTCTATGCTAAAAAGCCGCGACTTGAGAGTAGCGAATGATATCACGCCGTATCCCACTCTGTTTCTTTCTAAACCTACTGAGTGGAATCGACTTATCCCCTTGCCTTGAAGGAGGGAGGGCTCCCTCCAACTTCTCTCCCTGAGGATGTGGGGGGGTCAACCCCAGTAGTTACCACTGACTCTCCCGGGAATCGCCACGCACCCAACGCGTACGAGCGCGTCCTCAAAGAGT
The DNA here is from genome assembly GCF_028828155.1 of Penicillium subrubescens. NCBI lineage: Eukaryota > Fungi > Ascomycota > Eurotiomycetes > Eurotiales > Aspergillaceae > Penicillium > Penicillium subrubescens. The sequence continues at coordinate 90,155 of NW_026643158.1, read as the reverse complement.
TCGTTCAGGATTATTAATTGATAGAGGTTGTTTATGAGGATCCTGATGGATAAGCGACCTATTGGCGTACTCCTACACTTGGCCAAATACATAGCGTCATCCCCCATAACCGCCCTCGCTCGCTGAACGCGTCGACCCTACCAGTGGCCATGATGGAGAATTTTCGCTAACTCTCAGAATGCCAGGTGCTGGTGTGCATCCCCTGCGGGCATGCTGTCCCACCTGCCTACCTTGATAGCCACCTTAAGGGACATCGTGAAGAGTGGCTAGGCCTGGAGAGTGGTTAGGCCTGGACTCGACCATGGCAATAAGAAGAAAGAGTGTGGTTGAATTGGTAAATTGTAAGGCGTGAAAGGCTTGGCAAAAATCAGTTCGCCAGAATTTTAATGTCGTGCCAGCAGACGCACCCAAATTATTCTAGGATTTTGTAACTGTGAATCGCTACCTGCGAGACTCAGGTGCATTCCATCTCTTCCCAGACCACTCACATCCCAAAGCCAAGAAGAAAAGGCTACGTCTCTGTCCATGTTCGCCCAAGACCCAGACCGTACAGTCGGTCCTCCTCACATTGTTATGAGTCTGGCGTGCAAATTCGCTGCCGGCGAAATCAAAACGGAAACGAGATAACTTAGCCCCTGCAGCTAAGAGTAACAATAGTTATGTTTTTGTTCTAATGGATTTGTTTAGCATCATGCATCACTTTACAGTGCTAGCACGGCAAGATAAGCAATTTGGCTATGAAAGCTCTTATCGATTACATCGATCACGGCGGAACGTAACTCGGAACTCGAAAGGCGGCATCATAACCGTATATATTCATAGCTATCACCAGCTGCATCAAGTATATTCTACTGTTACGAGTCAAACTGAAATATTGGCTACTCTATGCTTTAAACCAAGGTATCAAGACTGGAGAAGAAAAAGGGAATGAAAGCCATCTGTTGGGGTGATGTTTTATTTGCCCCTCGGTAAGGGCGCCCCATATTATCATCCATATTTGGCACTCATGGTTCCCGTCATCCGGGACGTCACACCCGACCTTCCAGGCTTTCCTGCCGAATTAACATGAGATTATGAGCATAGGATCACATTGGACGAGGAGCTCATTGACATACCGGTCCAGCACAGTAGTCGTACAGCATTAGTGCGTGGTCTAGTATGTCCTCGACTTCTTGTAAACTAAGTCCAATCGCCTCTTTATACTTGACAGGACATTTCCCTTCTTGATCTTCGTCTAGCAGATCTAAAACATCAATTAGAACCTAGCAATACAGGCTTGAGGAAAACCAACTTATAAATTGTCGGAGCGCTGGCATCATAGCTTCGCAACAATTCACGTCTGGGAAGGGAACGCCGTCAACGACTTGAAATGAGCCGTCACCAATCAATTTCCGGAAAAGGTCAAATTTCTGCATCAAAGACTCGCGCTGGATCTCGCTAATCCAGGGTGGTATATAATCGCGTATTGTGGCGACAAAGTGCGATGGGCAGAGGGAGCGGCAAAGAGCGGTAGGTGGAGGGAGAGTCATTTTCTTACTCTTGGAAACTCAACTGTCATCGGATATGCCGCACTTCTTATAGACCTACTCTATCAAAAAAAACATGTTTTTAACCACACTTAGGTTCAACTGCACGCGCCCAGGTTCAACCGCACCCAGGTTCAACCGCACCCAGGTTCAACCGCATCCAGGTTCAACCGCACCCAGGTTCAACCGCACCCATTTTACCAGCATCTCATTCGATCGACCTCAGGTAATTATGTATCACGCTACTAGTCCATTCTTTGGCTTGGATTTAAGCAGGACGCACGCACAGCACACCCCGGTCAACCCTCCAGGGGTGATTCGATGATAGGATGGCTCATACGACTGGCCCCCTTTATGTGGTTGCCTCCTATCTTGTATTCCATTTACCGAGAAGGATTTGGTTGGTTTCCCATTTTGATTAAAAGGGATGTTTCTTTCTAGATATGGAGAGCGGCGTGGATAATCTTATAGGGACGGCCCGGCTGATCTTGGACGGATATTTCAATACTGTGAGCGGCAGAATATTATGTAGTTAGGGGTGTAAAAAGCCCGAGTGGGGGTATGAGTAAGTCACAAATTTCGCCCGCTGATCATTTATAGAGCCCCATGCGGCAACTCTGATATGCATATTCCAATGGAGGCAGTTGGTAGTGCGCCAAATGGCAAGAGAAGGCCCTCAAATATCGTCTTTGTCCACTTTCTTTCAACCGGAACTGCGGGGCCAATGACTAAACCTTCTGTGTCTGATGGCTGATATATTGAGTAACTGTCGCAGGGCACGGGCAATCATCTTAGGCAGAAGAGTGGTATACGAAACATGACACCTCCTAACTAAGGACTAGTTAGTTAATTCTCTCCCGCGTAGCTTAGTCAGGTATTCTGAGCCCATCCAAATTGCCAGTTAGGGGCTTGATAGTAATTTAGACCTATTAATATCCTATTGGTACACTAGTATGACCCACTGAGCAGTATTCCGACAAGGCATTCCGTTTTCCACTTGGTATCACGTGGCGAGGCGCATCTGCACGTAAAGCCGCCGTCGCCTCTTTGATTTACTTTGGGTTGCCATACCTCTCAATCTGATTGTACTGTATCTGCAAACACAGCCAGCCCAATATCTTCAGAGTCACATCCCATATGGAATGCATATCGGCCAAGATTATGTTGATGATCATGGAGAATCTGGATCTCCAGTCCCTGATACCACTCTGCCTTGTCTCAAAATGGTTCTGAGACTTTGCGCAGCCTTTGGTGTTCAAAACTGTCAAGGCAAGCTCTAGCCACCCCGACATATGGAAGCGACTTGGTCTGTTGTGGGCAGCCATTTCTAGTTCCAGCCCATTGAGCAACTTGATTAAGAATTTCTTGCTCAATGAATGGGGACCACGCCTTGTATTAGAAGGTCTCCCACTTTGCATATCGTCTAAAACTAATATTACACATGACTGCTTTAAATCTTCGCTTTTTATGCCCGCCGATCGACGGATTTACACTTCACTCTCTTCAAGGGCTTCAGTTTCCCAATCTGCCTGAGCTCTAGGGCGAACAGCATCCTGGTTTCCGCTCAGACGGGGATGAGCTATTCAAGCGGCAACCTTTTGGGTTTGCTCCATCTATATCGGCGTTACACCTAAAGGGCTTTCCATCGGCCGGCATCATTGAACTGTCGAATGAATTGAAGTTGCAGCATCTGGAGTTCGAGTGTAGCTAATTGGATTTCGATGGTATCAGCAAAATTTTCCGGCATTGCAAAGGGTTAATGACATTTGAACATCGCCATCCTGTATCATGCGGGGCTTCGGACATTGATTCCCATTTTAACACATTCCAGATCGTTCAGGCCCTTACTCCCTTCAAAGACGGCCTAGAATCACTGGTCTTGGAGTTTCCTTGTTATTTCGTCGGCGTCGAACACACGGATCAGGACCTACCCGATGACCTTGATAATACTTGGGGGCAACTGGGATCGCTTGAGTGTTTCGCTTCTTTGAGATCTTTGAGAGTTGATCAGCGGATTTTATCGACGGAGTCTGTGTTCCCTGGTCGCTTGGAAAATTTGACAGTCAGTCTGCTTGAGCCCGAAAGGGAAGCACTTATCTGCCATCTAGGCCAGTTAAGCCGTGCAGTATTGCTTTCGCTAAAAACTGTTGATTTCGTTTACCCGCTTGAAACTTTTGATAGTATTGATATTCAGAGAGCTGGATTTCGAGACGGAGTCACCGCGACTGTGGGTGAACCAGAAGGGATTCGTTCCATCTGGTAATCGGAAAGCCTAAGCGATCCTCAGTCTACGTTTTGAGTACCTCATGCAACGGTCTTTCCGATAAATGTTACTTAGATTAGCTCAAAGGGTCTATAGTAGACATCCATCGAAGGACAAATTGTAAGCGGAGCAAAAGTGCCCTCAGGCTCTACGGTTCCATTCCCGGCTGAACCAACCTGGTCGCTGCTGGATTTATTTAGCATCGCTGGTGGTTGAAAATATTCATAGTCATGGAGGTGGATATAGATCGGCGAAGGTTTTGAGTGGGCCTGAGATAATGTTAGTGGAGGCGGAAGCGTCCACACAAAACCATGACTCAGAATATTCATGAAGTCGCAAGGGATGTTTTAGTCATGTCAAGTAAAGCTAAGTAAAGGTCATTCATACGTACATCCTATCACTACATTAACCCAGGTGCACGGCGGGCGAGGTATTAGTTCGATCATTTCTTACGGGTAGCTTGCTTAGAGCTATAAGCTGCCCTAAGGCTCACAACGAAATGTCCATGAAAGGGCTTTTGGATCCCCGGTTGCCATTTGTAACATCATCAGTCCTCCAAGTAGATGCCAGGAAATGGATTATTCGTAAACAGACTCGTCTTCGGCGTACATCGAGTCATCACGAACACTGTACGCCGGGACACGAAGCTTTCGTGCATTTGCTTTCCATGGTGTGTCTGTCGTTGGATTCGATGTTCCCATCATGCAAGAGCCCAAAACTAATATCATCTCCCTCCCGGTTACAGGCATTGACCTCCTCATCGAAGTTCTTGCCGAGACCAGCCTCCATATCGCCTTCAACCTCGAAGCCATCAGTAGCCGCCTTGTCCCCAGAATCGGCCCAGCCGACCAAGGCCTTCTTGAACGAAGAGGGATCAGTCGTCCTGACAGGCCGGTTTGATTTGAAGGTGGGAACAATAGGATGCGGGACTGTGAGGGGCATCTCGAACCAGGGTAGGACTATCTGGTCTTCCGTGAGACCGCTAGCCTCATGAATGGGCTCAGCTTTCTCATTAAAGTCATTTTGTCTTTGCCACAAGGTAAGCAAGGGGGCTATAGGAGAATTAGTATTCCAGGAAACTCAAGGCAGAATAAACTAAGTCTGAAACACCTATACTGATCCACCTTCTTCAACAATTGGATGCGATCCACAACGTCACCACGGTAGATGGCGTTCTGGAAGCGGCCGACAAAGTCTCCACGGAGCTTAGACATCTGGGCCATGCGGGACAGCTTCTCCTGATTACCAGTGGCGAGATAGAGGAAGGAGAGCTTCTTGAAGTTGCGCTGCTTCCGGTACGTCATTTCCGCAGTTTTGTGGTTACCATGAGCCAAGGCCTGTGGTCCCAGTCGGTCCCAGTAGCTAGGATCATCTATTCTGCGAGCGATAACGATAGCGGCCTTGAAATTATCACACTCTAGGGCCAAATCGAAACGTGTCCGCGGGTCCCGTACACATTGCATAGCAATCTCGGGATAGCCCTTCTTTTGGATGTACGAAATGATACTCAGACCGACCAGTGTGGTGTTCTTGACGGCCTGAAGCATCATTTTATGGTTTTTTGTGACTAGTGCCAACTTGAATCGATACTCTGCAGGGTTGATGGAAAGGATCTGAGGCTGGGCGTTGCAGTCGAGGCAGTACAAATTGGATCCTGTGACGCGGACAAGGTAGACGTGTTGGTCAAAGGCGCGGACAATTCCACTATCATTGCCGCATGTCGATAAATCGTTAGCATAGATGTCGGATAAAACAAATAACGCAATAACATACCCGTTCAGTAGCGAGTACTTGATGTGATTGAGAGTCGAGTAGATAAGCACACCAGAATCATCCCAACTAGCGCTCTTGATACGAATATTCTCGTGTAAGGTGCTCATTCTCCGTAGAGCGGCGGTAGCAATTGTAACATTGTGGTTGCTGAGCAGTGCACAACATAGGCCATTCGCCGACCAGACCACTTACTTCACACCACCGACCGCAATCTCAGCCAACTGCTTATTCTGTTGGACATCGAAGAGAGTAACGGTAGTGTGCGTAATAAGAGCAGGCGTCCAGTGCCACCAAAGTACATGTCTTTCGTACCACCTGGGGTCTTAATAATCTTCATTGTGGAGTTTCTCAGGTCCTTGATATCGACCTGCTGGGTAGCAGAATTGAAAACGGCGAAACGGTTAAGGGTGGCAAAGAAGTAGTTTTAGCAGGGTCGCTGCTGATAACGGTGGACTCATCAGCACGTTTTGCGTTGCGAGTCAAAGACATGAGCTCATATGTTCCAGGATGGTTGGGGTAAGTGAGCAGGATGGCATACGTGGCGCGGTTATACGAGAGGGTTCGAGGAAGAGCCTTATGGCGAAGCGACAGGATAGGAGGCATGTCGACATCTTTGCCGAAGTCGTATGACTTTACAATGACTTTACATCTTTCTTGTTCGTAACGTAGACGAGCCTCTCCCGGTAAAGAGTGGAGGCAAGGCCCTCACGTTCCAGCTTGAACACCATCGCACCGGTATCGTGGGAAGTGGCGAATAGATTCCTCTTTGGATGAGAAACGTTAGCCCAGAACCGGGTGGTGTCCCGTTTGAAAGACCGGACGGTGGTCAGCTTGCTGCGATGCCACACACAAATTGTGCCATCTCCGCCGACGGAGAGGATTAGGTCTTGGTAGTGGTGGAAGAGGCAAGCAGAAACATTCTCGGAGTGACCGCGGCAGACACCAATCTCCAATGCCTCAGTATCTGCATGACTGGGATCCAATGAGCTGTACTGAAACCAACAAACCACTCATGCGCCAGAGCTTAATCGACCTGTCGTTACCAGCTGACAAAATCAACGGTTGACTGCTCGAACACTAGAAGCCTCCTGGTAGAGCAAATACGCGATTGCCTGGTCAATGTTACCTAGACGTAAGGAGTTCAGAACTAGCTTGGAGAAATACCAAAATGGGCTCTTCGGCCTCCGTGCTTTCGAATCGACATCGGACGCAAACAAATTATGTTGAGTTCGAGTCTTCCACACATAAATATTTCTTTGGGCCTCAACAGTTCATTTTCGCTATTAGGCCTAACATCGAATTTGGAAGGGGCCCAATTCCGAAGACAGCAGTTACAGCAATAGGCAGAACGTTGGACGAAACACTGGCATTGGAAATTTTAACATTGGAGTGGACGAATATAACACCAGAAGAGACGCAAGATACATAGTCTATGAGCTCCTGGAGAAGGATGTCCATTAGAGTATTTCAAATGGTAGTTGCAGGGGTTCATAGTTCATTCTCCAAGTATCTATAGGGGGTTGTTCAATCGGACTCCTTAGCGAACTCATGAAACATCGTTTCCTCCTGGTCCACGAAAGCCTAGAACTGGTATTGTTATCAAACAAACATGGTGGAGCAAAGCCTGTGTAGAGCGTAAAATGGCTATGATACTGCTCTGCTTTTTAGTTCCCCTTTATCCTATACTCTACCTCCTGCTACTTGTCGTTTGCAGTCACCCATGCTAGGGTATTTATTTAGCTGAAAGCTACGTTACAGCCACCACACGCCAGCAGGGTTCACAGCCATCCATGTGGCCGAGAGAGTCAGCCTGCGCTAAGCTCAAGCGGGAGAATACCGGCATCAAGTATTCACTCATGTCAATCGTCAGATAGAGTCCTAGGTTATAGAGCCCAAGAGAGACGATAGTAACAGATCCACTCAAGGCATTTGCGACGACATAATTCCGGCAGTTCACATTCTTTGTACTGCCTAAAGTCAACGACTTTGTGTAAGGTCAGCTATTGGTGGGTTTAGAAAAGTGATACGAAGAAAAAGTGGGCAGACGGAGAACAAATAGCATATAGCAGCTGCTGTATGTTAAAATACCCAATATAGCCCAGCAATCGAAGAATAGCATTCACGGTTCCCCGGGTTATGGCGCATGAGCTAGTGGTATTTCTACACCATTCCACGCCGTTATTATAAACCTGGCATAGCACCCGATGAGGCCGGCTCCCATAGTCCAGTGAAAAGAACCACCAGTGTTAATCCAGGCAAGCTGCAGGTGTCCATGATCAGCGATCTCTCATGTGGAATAGGTGGTGGGCTCCTTATTTACCATCGCGATTGGCAGCAGGGCCCATTTCAAGGTTACCAAGTCAGTAGATAGCGTCTATGGATGTCAGTAAAAGCTCCCCATGGCCCTTATGACAGTGCACCATACCGAAACGTTGCTTCCTAGTCCAGGGTTAGCGCGGCTACCATGACTCTCGTGTTCTTGACGACGTACCCCATGCGTATCCCACCAACGAAACGAATGGTAAGACGAAAACCAAGAATGTGACACTCCAGTACTGAACATACCGAAATGCCGTATGTGGACGATGTCGGCATGTATACGTCGCTATCCGGAGGTGATTTATAGTGTTACACACTAATGGAAGGATAAATTGGCCCACAAATAGCTCAGAAAATTTCCCGTCAGATATTAGAGTCTGGAGGGAGTGAAACTGGCTGAATGATTAGCAATAAGCCCGTGATGAAGGCAAGAAGCTGGAAAACACGTACCATGTGGCTCAAATACCAGGCGATAAGTGCAGTCGAGACGCCGACTAACGGCAGCGAGAACCATAGATAAAACTGTGGCAGGCATCCGGTAGATCTGGTCTCCGGGCAAATCAATACGGGCTGTTGCTGCAAATAGACATGGTAACCCGACAGTAGGATAAGGACGACTGTCGTAGCGCCCATCGGAGAAAAGTCCAGCCTCGCGAGCCAAGGACCTTGAATTGAACCAGCAGAACTTGTTTCACAGCGTAGGAAATTGTGAGCAATCAAGCAGAATACCGCGCTGGCAAGGATGCCTGCGGACTTGGCTTCTGTTTCTAGGAATAAACGATTTAGTGAGTTGACCTTTGCCTGGGTCAGACAGCAACCAAGCAAGAAAAACAACCGTAACCAGAGACAACCCTGAACAAAGTTACCGATCCATGTCGTATTGCTCTGGATGACGCCGAGATAGCAGATTATGAATTCGGTGGAGTTTCTAATATTATCAGCGCTCTGAGTCCGACTGAGCAAGGAAGGGAGCCGCACTGTGCGATCGATTCCAGAATGACCATCGCGATATCTCCAAACCTAAGGAGAGTGTCAACAATATGACTTTCCTAGAATACAAGTAGTAGCATACCGGCTTTTGATGGCATCGTCCCAAAAGAGGACTTGAACCTTTCTGAAAAAGCTTTTCCATCGCTCGTTTAGTAAAGGCCATAGCATCCATTCAACCATTCCAAACCACTCACATAATGGCCACAAACTCCACCAAGCATGCCATAAGCGGATCAAGACTGAAGGAAGTAGATAGAGCTAACACGATATTAGAGAGCCAGATCTATGTGCCGAGGGCAGTGTTTAAATCTCCACGAACCAATTAGGATCAGCGACAACAGAAACCCAATGGTCCATGATTTTCCCGTTACTCTGTTGAACCGAGTTGCTTCAGTCCAGATAGCCTTCATCAACATCATCATGGGTAGAAATTTGGATTCAATGCAGTAAGTCTGATTAGATCGTGATTCAGTGGAATATGGGATTGAACGGTCCATCGATAGATGCCACCAAGAGATTTATAGAGCCAGATGAAATTGGACAGGTGTCTTTTTTCCGATTCTATCGTACCTATTAGATGCTTTGCTGGTGCCTAGATCAAAACAAAAAAACAAAAACAAGAAGGATCGTTCTCATTCACAAAGGGAATAAAATTCCCAAACGAGGTATCGGTGAGTCACAAATTTCACCCGCTGATCATTATAGAGCCCCATGCTGCAATTCCGATATGCACATCCCAGTGGAGGCAGCTGGCTGTGTCCCTAAATGACAAGAGAAGACGATGAGTCCATTAATGAATCCAGACGAGAGGAAGCAAATGTGGCCATTACAAAAGTGGATTGCGTTTCGTAGTCCACGCTGTGGAATCAACTTGAAAGAGATACTAAGGTTTCGTATAATGTCACAGTTCCTAGTGAAAGTGCAAGTAATGAGTTGAAATCAAACATGTTGATAAGTCGTCCTCGTCCTATCTTTGTGATGAGTCCCCTAGTTTCTTTGCGCAATATGCCATTCTGCCTATGTCGCCCCGGAGTTCTATGGGGTCTGCGACCCTGAGAGTCATTGTTCATCCCAGAATGACGCCCAGAGGAAAGGGTCTAGCAGAGGCCAATTTTGGTACCAAGTTAATTTTTGGTACCAATACACACATCGTATTTATTCTCTTCATTCCTTTCTTTCATAACTATGGCTATATTGTTCTCCATACCCCCAGTCAAGCTGTTCCGCGCTCAGCCGCCATATCTGTAATGCCAATAATGGCGAGCGAGATAGGTTGAGAGTGAGAGCCAAAAAGCCACTAAGAGTGTCTATACGTTCGAAGTATGATTGATGGAGCCATTTTTCGCGTTCTGTGATACGCTACAAACCGGAATTAAGGGAGCTGCAACTCTGTAAATAAACTCGACCGGGGGTAGGTGGTTTTGATCATCGGTCTAGAACTCGTGATATCCCAGGTCAAAATAATCTGTAATTCTGGGTTAGACCGGAGTGAAAGACCCGTAAGTAACCCCTTTCGCCATTTCACGATCCTTCGAATTCTTCCTGGGAACAGCTGAAGCCACCAATTTGCGGGTAGATCGATAATACAAGAACTAATATTTTCAGGGCCGCGTAAAGATCGATTGATTGATTATGATCCTGCTGTTCTATATGCTAATTTCGTTTACTACCATAATGTTGTGGCGATGCACAATATTGGATAGACCAAGTTTCTGATGGCTGCTTTTAGCCTGTTATCATCAATTCATGCTTGCCAGCCATTTCCATTGTGACCTATCAGATATTAAAAATGATGGTAAAGTGATGCAAAAGTGATGTAAAAAACGATGGTAAAACATTTCTACATTACGATCAGAATAATTTTTACTGCCATGCCCCCTACAGATACGGGGACATATAATGAAGCCCAATCCACAGACACTATTCCTAACTTCTATTAGTACATATCCCCTCCTGCAGCGCTAGCGTCGCGTTTTTTTGACCACCCCTGTCGCTGAGCACGGGAGTTCGATTCGATCGTCCCCACCTGCAACGCGTTAGCGGTGTATTTTTGATCATATACTGATGGTGTTGAAGGCGTTCAAGCTGCTACAGGAGGAGATCAACGCGAAGCTCAGGGCCATGTGGGCATAGACCGCGTTGGGTGTATCATTGCTGTACCGGAAACAGCCAATTGATAAGAAGTGTGAGAGTTTTCAAAATTGCCTGGTGGAGTTCTACCCATGAAGAACGTTATTTTGAGAACAGATCCAGCAATCATGAAATATTACAAACACTACGAGCATTTTCATAGAAGTGCATGGATATTCAGTTATGGTATGATATCTAGCCTCTTCGACATTGGACTCAGGCATACCGATAACAAAGAGACAAATATTCCCTATTTTTAAAGCAACTAAGGAGTTGACTCCATTTCTCCGTGTCATGATTGGATCGCTGTACATCCTATAACTCATTACAACACGCCCTAAGCTCCATCCGACTTGCTAGGCGAATCTATTCATGCAATATCATCTGCATATCCAATGTCACATGGGCATACGGCATAAACCCCCACTTGGTTTGCAACCCCCCTTGGTTTGCAACCCCCTTGGGTTTGCAACCCCCCTTGGTTTGCAACCCCCCCTTGGTTTGCAACCCCCCTTGGTTTGCAACCCCCCTTGGTTTGCAACCCCCCTTGGTTTGCAACCCCCCTTGGTTTGCAACCCCCCTTGGTTTGCAACCCCCCTTGGTTTGCAACCCCCCTTGATTTGCAACCCCCCTTGGTTTGCAACCCCCCTTGGTTTGCAACCCCCCTTGGTTTGCAACCCCCCTTGGTTTGCAACCCCCCTTGGTTTGCAACCCCCTTGGTTTGCAACCCCCCTTGGTTTGCAACCCCCCTTGGTTTGCAACCCCCTTGGTTTGCAACCCCCCTTGATTTGCAACCCCCCTTGGTTTGCAACCCCGCTCGTTTGCAAATCCCTTCAACCGAGGATGTCTTCCCCGGGTAAAATATCATAGCTAGTAGCCTAGATATAAATGTAGGCTGCATAGCAACTGGTGAGTCAAGGCCTCTGAGGCCTGATTGCTAAGGCTACAAACCTAGGCTTAGCCACCCCAAACGGAACAGCAGCAACAGTGGATACTCGGAAGAAGGACATTTGTTAGTTACAGTATTATGAAAGCAACCCAGGTCACTTAAATTACGTATGTGTCCCCTTTTGAATGAATGGAGTAAGTCTATATAAGAGCTTAGTAGCTCAGACGAGGATATATGGTGAGGTGTCGCCATGAAAAAGGGATGGAGAAGAGACTGGAACGAAGTGATTGTGAGTCCGCGAGATGCAAATAATTAGGAAATTCCTCGGAATACTTAAAAAAGTGATGCCAAGTTGAGGAACGATCGCGGATAAGTTTGACAGTTAGCCGCAGCGTCAAAGCAAAAGAAAACCCTCAGAGCCTGGATCGTAAAGGCATGAGCTAACTAACTCAAAGTGACGGTAAAAAACAATTGAAAAGACTTCTTGTCATCAGTAGCACGTGTCCATTGGTTACTGACTGCCCCACCAACATGTGTGACATGGTGTTTGGAAAGATCTGTAACAAGACAAGGGGCGCCATCCCACTTACTAATTTCAAATCAGAAATAAGCGGTCCGTGCACATCGACCTCGAGGATACGAGCCGGTTGCTGGGAAGCCTAGACCAACGAGGCTTGCACGAGCCAATCCATCCTCGAACTCTTCAACGCTACCCCGTGCACATGAGTCAGGCTTATAATTTTAGTCTTGGATAGTTTTGTCCACTAGACAAAGCTATCTAAGTGGGAATTCGAACATGGTCTAGACTACAACTCGGATTCTACGCATCTAGTTCATTTCAGTCCGCAGTTGCCGATCTAAGCCCTTACCATATTCAGCTGATCTTCGCTGCACGAAGGTGATGAGTTGTTAGTAGATAACATGGGCTGGCCTTGCCGGCAGCCTTGGAATACATATATATACGCCCGCAGGGTGTTCCGATTCTCACCTTCCCCGTCTTGATCCAGTGCCCCGCGACTAGAAGACTTCGATGCCAAAACACGACGAGTCCAACGTTAGTGTGGAGCCAGAACCGTTAGAGGTAAGTGTCAAGGTGACGATATGGTTATTGTTTATACTGATTTATTAGACCGTGCGGACCTGGCTAGCTAGGCCTTGCCCTGATATCAAGGCAAAAATAAGAGCGGAAGGTCTCGACGATGCGATCTTGGAAGATGTGCCGCTTGAGGGCGTTTATTTGGCAGACCATATATCTGCCGACAGCCACATCGTGGTAGATCTGGCCGTGGTTAAACGGGAAATCGCACGCGTGCACAACCACTTTGACTCTGTCCCGCTGCTGCTGGACAAGCTGACCTTGATTGAGTCGAACGAATATACAACTGATCCCGGAACCCCAACCCAGCGCAAGTACAGGATGGTGCACCGCATGTATCTGTCGCGACACGCAAAAGCAAAACAGAACGGAAAAACCCCAAAACTTGTGCTTGATTGGTATCAAAGGAGTTCAGATGATATGAACTTGTTAATGATGCAGAATTGCTCAGAATAAACTTGACCCTGCATGGTTCTGACCTGTGGCTGCCGCTACACTGTCTGGTCACATCTTTTGCCAACTGATCAGAGGGTCGATATGAAAGGATCTCAGGTTTCCTTTCGACAGCTTATGAATACTTTGGCACCTCATGAGATTAAATGTAATGCACGGTCTATCCTGAAACTTCAAGGGAACTATATCAATCTTTCTATCCATTGGTATTTTCTAGAAACTTGATCACCTAGACCCTGTTCATTGGCAACTCTAGAGAAAGCCGCAGGAAGTCATTCGTACAAGAGGCGAACCCATTTTGACGCCCAAAGCAGCCGAATAGAGAAGCCCCAAGGGAGATGTCAAAACGTAGCTCCTGATCATAGGAGAGAATAACTTCTCATTGGCCAGGGCCGTACGAATTGAACCGGTAATAGCATTACTATAAATACCGTTCTATCTCCCGGGGCTGCTATCATATCATCATTCGGAGGGAAGCGCCGTGATCAGCAGTACTTAGTTCGATACTAATCACATTGGGAATTCTTTCTCGCATGCATGGGGTTGGCCTAGCCGGATTAGCGGAAACCATTGACCCCAAAAAGGTGATGGCAATGGGTTTCCGAGGACGCGGCGCCATAGCTGGATAGATGAAGGTTGCTAACCCATTATCGGTACTGTAGGTGTAGTGCTTCACATAGGGACGCTTATAGGTTCTACATAGCTTTGAGAACCGGATTGGCCTACACGTGTCGTAGAATTACTGAAAATACTTTCGAACATATACGGGGACTGTGATAGTCACGAAGATCATGGCTTGTTGAGACTAGCTTGCACCATTTCTGCATCTTCAAAATTCTCAGACACCAAGTGCACCCCCAAAATTCAGATGGCCGTTTTTTAACACGAGGGGTAAGACATCCCAAATTTCAATTCAATCTTTGGCCGGGATTTTTTCTAATTTTGGGTCAGGGTGTTCCCACGCCGCTTTGCAATGAAATCCTTCTCGCAGCGGCCGAGGGATTATTGCGGACATACGGATCCTGGTGTTCAGATTCATTGGGTGTTGAAAAAGGCAAGTACCCGGATACTTGTCAGAGAGCTGCAACTCAACCTCATAACCGGGGTCCGGCCTGCATTGTTGATAATAAAGGTTTTGCCAGCCAAGTCAAAAACATTGCATGCCAACAGTCCCGTGGGATACTTGCACTTCTTTCTCACGTTGCGTGGTATTTCAATGGGCATTATGGCCTACAAGCGGAACTGGCCGACGTGAGGGTGGAAATTCAGCGTTTACCTGAACTCCACGGACTTTTTGAAACGCTTCACAGAAGTCACACACTGGCCTCAGAAATGTTTGAATATCTACAGCAGCAGCGAGAAATGATAGAATGGGTGAGGTTGGAAGGGCAGGGAGGGTTCAAGAGGAAGGTTTCAGGCGTTATATTGTCTCTCCAGAAACCCCTTATGGACGCCTTGGAATCCATGGTCTATTCCATACAGTAGCCAGCCACTATTCCGTGACGCGTTAACTAAAATCCCGAAATGATCTTCTTCGGACTTCCTGGCCTGTATTAATTTTGACTGATTTCCTATCAACAAGTCCTGTCTTGCAAGCAGTATTACAGAGCAGAGAAGGGGTCCTATGTGTCGGCCTCGTTGGTGGCGTGAAAGCAGGCACGTAGGCTGGTCTTACCTATACGCATCTGTGTGAATGCTGAGCTCATTGGCATATGTGCGCCGACGTGTGTTCGAGGACAGCTTTCACCGGCTGCACTTCAAGCCTAAGGATCTCTCTGCCGTGTTTACCTTTCTCCCAAGCCACGTTCAATCCTTTCTCATCGCTTGGCGAATTGTAGACTTGGCTGGTGCTGTGAGCGTTCGCAGGGAAACAGGCTTTGGTGGCGGTTCGGCGTTCGCTCTTGCGTTCGGATCAGCCCCAGCAGCCTCGTTACCAGCCACTCCATGATATATTATCTGCTGTTGCAGCGGCTATCCAACATGATGATTATAATGGGAAGAAGAATTGATTCTCATATATCGCCCCACAGGTCGGGCGCAAGACTTGTAGAAGCACACGCGGCGGGCGACCGTTATGCCTTAGCGATGGCTCAGTGGACGTGACCCAGCAAGGCGTCGTTTGTGGAGGGTGACAAGTCAGGACAAGTTCGATGCGCTAGGTGCTAGATGCAAGGGTGGGCCGAGTGAAGAGAGAGAGAAATTTCTCGAGTTGCTCTTCGAATTTGTAATTAACCTTATTCCTCCTGTTCTTCGCCCGCTTCTCAATTCGCGACGAATGTCGACATTTCATGTTAATGGATGGATTGGCCCACTTGAATAGCCTCAATATTTGAGACTGGTTCATGCAGTACACTGTATGATTGTAGAGATTTTGAAAAATTTCCATGAGTTCTGGTGATGGCTTGCGGGTGTTAAGATTTATCAGTCTGAACCGCAGATGCCAGACCACCGCCGTTTCCAATGAGGAGCTTCAGTGTCTGGAGATGGCCTCCCCGGACAGCACCATCGGGTGGAAGAAGCGTGTTCTGAGAGTATCAATTTTGGTTGGCTCTAAAGCGGAGAAGTAGAGACAAAGCATCATCATCGCCTCGGGTCGCGGCAACAGACAGAGATGAATGTCGATGAACTAGGTCGAACCCGTCTGGAACGGCACCAGAGTCGAGGAGAAATTCCATAATTTACAGGGCCTTGGTTGAAAGTGCCTGGCGTTGAATGATTGCAACAGCTAGCGGATTGATATAGCCGCCGAAGCTACTCGCTGCAAATTGCCTCTCCTTCCCAGCAAAATAACAATCCTCGTCATGTTGGCCAGGGTAGCGAGTGAAGTTATCGATCGCTTTGATGAGTTGGCGTATGTTGGGAATCTCTTTCATCAGGCCCAATCTCCCCATGCGGATTGCATGATAAAGAGCTACTGAGCCATCCTGGTGTGAATTGGATACATGTGAGATAAGCGATGAAGAAGTGGTAGAGATCAAACGCACTCAAGTGTGACGTTATTTGAAGAACGATTTCTGGCGGGAATTTGTCCATCATGAACTAAGAAGCTAATATCAGACAGACTAAGGCTGGATGGAAGGTTTGCAGTCCTCAAGATGATGACACAGGCGAATTAATGGCGCGGCTTTCCTTTAAGGGAGAGTCACGGTCACGTGAACACTTGAAACGAGGTGACACATTCCAGTGGGCCGTCAGGTAGCACTAGTAGGCATCACAATAGGGTTGAACTGCTATTGTCCCTATCAGTGCCTTCCATTATGCTACGACCCAGTCATGTGCTTCTCTCATCGGTAGAACTAGTATACTTTGTTGCATAGTATACTTTGTTGCACATCGATTTGCCGAGGCAAGGATACGTGCCTTGCGTCGTTTCAACTCCGAAACTCTTAAGAAATATAAAATTTCTAAAGAACGAACTACGGATTTCGATATCTGGAAGCTGTCCAACGAGAACAAAGCTGCCATGAGTGATTCAGAGGGTTGAATTTCGAGGCAAAGTGAGCTACAAATTTTCAGGTTATGCCTTCGCTATCCCGCGGCGTATTTCTGCTGAACAATCAAATCAACTCGAAGAAGAAGCACAATGCCCCAAATCAAAGTACGTGAAATATCTTCTAGTGCAAACGATTGTCAGTTTCCTTCGTAACGCAAAGTCGTCGGGCCGACCTGCTGGACCCAAAAAAACAAAAGAGGAAACAACACGCACCGGATGCGGTGACTTCGGGGTTATTCTCATGCCCTCCGTCTCCCTTTATTCACCACAAGGTGAGAAACCCAGTCATGAGCTAGCAGTAGTAGACGACCTAGAATCAACCGTGCAACTCTGGAATTGCGAAAAGAACGTGCTCCACGACGCAGCGAGTCAAGTCATCGATGAGTGCTAGCCATGCAATCTTCAATGGGCTTCTCTCTGTTGCTTTCGGAACGATCCTTCAGCGACTGCTTAGCTCCTTCCAGCTCGATGCCCATAGCATCCCTATCATTGGGTTTGGATCGCTTTTGGATCTTTCAGTCCTGACGCGACAATCCATCACTCTCTCAATCCGGAAAATATTCTTGCCTTGACATCAAAATTAGTGAACCAGAATGCCCACATATCACATCTTGTCCCGAGTCCCGTCGTAAGAATGTGAAGATTTAGTTGCGCTGCTATTGAGGCCTCCGCAAGATTCTGCAATCTTTGCGTTCCCAAGCGCGCCCGGAGTAACGTTGAACCTGCGATTGTCGTATGTTAACCAACGACGGGACTGCATGTCAAATCGATCAGCTTCATTTCTCTCCATCTCTATCAAGAACATATTTGAGCGCTAGAACCAAAGAAAAATGCGACAAACCGTTGCTATTTGCACGCCTAGCCACAGGCATCTTCTCATGCGAGGGATGGGAATGGTATCTGGTTCAATAACGGGTCTGTCGTCCTCCGAGGGGGCTCCTTCGAAAAATTTGTCGGGGTAGTAGAGCTGGCTCCAGGATTGACCGCGGATAAGGAAATCCTCCGGTAGATGACGCGTCGGCATATCCTCCAGTGGGAAGTTTCTATCTTCGATTTTGTTGAATTCGCTGTCGGGGTCGATCTTAGATTCACGGAGAGCGTTGAGGAAAGCGTCGATAAGAGTGTTGAGGAATCTCCCGATGCTGACCCACGGGATGAATGCGTCGACTGGTTGCATGGCGAGCGGGTGGAGGGCAAGGCACCAGATGAATGATAATGAGATATGTACACCTGGGTATATACTAGGGTCACCTAGTTGGTCGAGCAAGACTGAAAGTGTGTGGAAGGCGAGAGTACTGCCGTGAAAAACCATTGCAGGGAGATGGGCGCTAGGATCTGTTGGCTGGCCCTTTTCTTTGATCTTCACTTTCGAGCCCAAGTCCAAACCCGACGTCCAATTGAGCGCAAATTCAGAAGCACCTGCAGCCGATGTATCATTTTTATGAGCAAATTCCATCACTATATCGGCATCGACTTCGTCGTCACCGTATTGAAGGATCGACGCGAAATTACACGACATAATGTAAACTCCTGTTTGACCCTGACGACCCAGGTGCCGGGATTCTTTCCGCAAGAGTATCAAGAAGTGATTTGCCAAGGCGACGAATTGTTCAGCCGGCCATTTATTGAATAGGGCACTGTGAGTAGCTATAAAAGCAGTGACCATTGTGTGCTGATTCAAATTCTGATCTTGTCCATTATACGGACCGAAGAGAAGGACCACACTCTCTCGCGCATTGGGGAAAGGACGTACACTCACTAACGCTTTGGTGTAGTGGAAAAGCTGCAGAAGCACGTCTGGACGAGCTAATACTGCAAGATGATGTTGAATACGACCCACTTCAGGGCTGCGATCAGCGTCTTGATTGTACCAGTATCGCGAGACTCCGGCCCAAACCTCCCGGTCTCTCATATCAGACTCTTCCACAGCCATGCGATATCGTGCTAGATCACCCAGGCACTCGATCCAGGTCTCGCTAAATGCATCGACGCTTTCAAGTAAGAGTGTCATCATCGAGTATGCGAGGTAGATGAAATTCAACATATAATCGAAAGAGCATGGCAGCTTTTGCCGAAGCAGCTCCAAAAATGAATGAATGCCATATCTCCACATGCGTGCAGGCATTGCATATTTGTTGGCCAATTTTTTCAACACCTGACTGGCGGACGGGTGTTGGGAGGCCAGAAAAAAATCATGGTGTTCATAAAGTAATGTTCGATGCAGGGATATCATTGCTTGCCATTGTAGGCCAGATAACTCGGCATTGGATTCAGTTTGTTGTTTGTCGACCTCGATGCATTTCTTTTCCACCATCACTAGTCCAGCATAGATCGAGCGCACCTCTTGGATCAACTGATCTTCTGTGATGTCATTGGTCTCTGGCTGCTTGTACATCGGGGGTGGATCCGACGACTGTGACCCCGATGGTGGCTCCAAGGAATGGGATGAATACGTGTCATTGAGATCATCATTGGGTTCATTTTCTGGGCTTTGTTCAGGGGATGGCCCGCCGAGATCCATTGGAACATCACCATCATTATCATCAGCATCATGATCTCTATCCCCCACCCTATGCCCGTCTTCATGCACATCATTATCACTGTTACCGCCATTACCATTTTTAGTAGCCGTTGTTTGAGGTACCGCGGGGTCTGCATGGTATCTCCACGGTTCTGCTCGCGGCATCTCATGTCTTGTTTGATAAACAGATACTCGAGTGAACTCCGATTCAGTGAGCTGTGCTTTCGACAGTACCCCACTAGTATCATCATAGTTGGTGGGTTGATTCAAGGCAGACGTGGACCGCCCTCGATCCCGCTCTCTTAGCGTGCGTGAACTGTCTCGGCGGCGAACGTTCTTTGCACGGGCAGCGAATTTTGTGCGCGAGGATGCTTTGGACATTCGGGCACCCTGACTACTGGAGGTATCCACAGTACTATCATCGGATAGCATCCCAGTAGAGAGTGGCAGGCTGGCTGATGAGCGCAGGCGAATGGCCGTGGGCACTTCAGCCGACAACTCATCCAAGTGAACCCGGCTTATGGGACGCCTAGGATGGCAGTTAGTTGGGAGGCCTCGCAATGCCACGGAGGTGACCTGCCTAGGAGATAGATATGGTGAGGACCTGTCTGCACCTCGCCAACCGGGTTTGGGATCCACCCGAGAGGAGCCAGATTTGACTCCGTGGGAGCCTCGCCGTCTTCGAAAGGACGGCCTGTCCATCATACGTCTCTGTGTGACTTGATTATTTTATTGTTTCAGGACTTTGTGCAGTCGCATCATCTGACCTGAGAAGTGACTATATTAGCTAATCGGGCTCGCCTAAACCAATTGGGTGTCTGTGCTGGCATTTAACCCTGCAGGTGGGTGTGTATTTCAATCGGAATGTGACGGGAAAGTCAAAAATGGTCGACTAAGTGTGGCAGTGGCGGGAAGGATGAACATAGAAAGATGCTCGGGTAGAGTCAGGTTGAATGGGAGCTAGACTGACGTTATTGTTGTTGCGATGGTTGGGCTTTCTGTCGCACATCGATGGGGTAAAATGGTGGTTAATGACCCTGGTGCGGCCTCTCAGAGTTTATAAAATGATATCGATGGACATTGGAGCCTGTGGTCACCTGGGCGAAGCACCCCGGGTTGTGGGTAGGAAATTATACATATATAAGACGTTAAGAAATCCTGTGGAGAAGACAAAATACCGGTAATAACACCCTTGGCCTGACGACTCAGACGAGCATTAATTCTCTAGGCCGCAAGGATGTTGCCAGAGGGTCGTACCCGCTTTTCGGGTTTCTAGGCTTTAGCGCTGGTTGCCTTCTCGACCATCTTAACCCTCCACCCATAGGGTTGATTAACCGTGGATCCTACAACGGTGACCCAGGTGATAGAACTGGTGGAGGTAGCTCATCAAGGCCGTTGACCCCACTTCTTGATCTTCTATAATCAATGCCATCAGTCGTAGAACAATTCTTATCCTCATTTTCGCCAATATGCATTAAGTAAATGAGGCTAGTTGTTCCACAGCCCTCTCTAGCCTTATGATCTGAACTATACGTTGAGATTTAGCTAACTAAAATAGCGTCGCTAGCTGTCCGAGGCCCCTAAATTCACTCTCTCGTTGGATGGTGTGACGGTGTCACGTAAACGGATGCGAGATTTGAAGCAATGGAAGAAGTGATTTGGGTGAGAGTTTTGGAATCTATAAAACCACGCGATGTATCCATACTAGAGACAATACTCTTCGAGGTCTAAGAGCTCAGGCAGTAGGTAACTGGAATGACAGGGTTTAGCAACCTCTCTGGATCGTATTCTTTATTGGCTCAGTCCCAGGGTTAACTGTTAGTGCCAGTTGCCTTTTAGCGGTCCTTCGAGCAGCAGAGTTAAGTCCAAACATACTTGATATCCATCAAATGCGTCTACATTCACTAGAATATGGAAGTAAGCTAAGTCAGGGGACAATCCAGCTAAGCTATCAGCCGCACTGACTCCACTACGTGCCCTCTCGGGCTTATTTTGGCATCTGCTGGTGCTCTACGGAGTACAGCCTCCGGGCTGAAATTTCACCCGGGTTGACATAGCTCACACAGGTCTAGACTAGCCGAGCAAGCTTCTGCTAGCTGTATTGGATTTCCCGTATCATATTCGAAGGGGAAACCTGCGGCAGCAATCCTGTACAAGGGCTTTATCCCTGCTAGCTTATTCAATACTTCCACGGGGGATTTCTTGTCATTCGAGCACAGAAGTACGCTTCATCGGCGAACCGGGATGTGGAGAGCGACAATCAGGGGGCTCCTCGACTACCACCTCTCGTATCCGCTCATTTGAACCAAAGGTTACCCGTTCTAACTCCGCACTTGATGGTTTGTCTATTTGCAAGGACCTTGCGGGGCTTACAAGTGATGAAACCCCCCAATGCAGCATTTGACCTATCAAGGGGCCATCCAATGATCCAATTAGGTGCCCATCTCACCAGCCAATTATCTGCGTTTTCCACTTGTCAAAATTTCCAGATGACTTATTTCGGTCAGGTAACCTATCATGGACGTATTTACGGAGCCCATACCATGTATGTATGTATCTCCACCCGCCCGTTGCTCCGCCCACACTTGATCGTCCTAGTCTATCCGCAGAGAAAGAATTGAGGCTGAAGCGGATGCAATGAGAAGAACGCGATAAATTACTCAAAATACGTTCTGACAGTAGGAAAGGTCTCAAATCGTAGTGATCTTAATTCTGGACACAAAGTCTTCTTATCATAAATATGAAGCGTTCAATGTCGCCGATTATTTTCGCTTGGCCGCATCTAACATTTCCAAAAGGTTCAACTCTCGAGTTGCAGCTATCCAAAGTTCGGTGTTTGTGTTGGCGAAACGTGTATATTCTTGCGTGTATTAAATATCCCGCTCGATAGTGGCCTTCCCCCCAAAGGCCCTTGGAAGCGGCAATGCTATCAACGAGAACTAACCACCAGACGCCTCTCAAAGATAATTCCTCCCCTCTCACCAAGCCCGGCCAGGATACAATGGAAAAGCGTATCGTAGCCATTGGGCCGCACTCATGGTAAATGGAGTGATGAAATTATGCATGGAGTCAAATATGGCTGGGCCACACGGGGCGGTCATAGAAGACTGACGGTACCAATACGTTCACTTGGTTTGCTTGTTATGAATGTCCAATTGGGAGGTGGTGACCCTTTACGATCCTATACGGCTCACCAAAATTCTGCATTACGTATGGAGATAGCAACCCACTCATTCGTACACGTATGTAAGACCAGCCCCGGATGCCTAATCATAAGACATACGCCTAGCACCACTGGGCCTTTATGTACCTGCCCAGCATGAATTCTACGCCTACTGGATCGGAAGGGCCTCCTGCAATCAACTGTCTACGCAAAGTACGCGCAACCTTTGAACCGTTGGAGCCGCCTAAAGGCCATGAAATAAGTCTCAAGGCTCTTGTCCGATGAAGTTTCACGGCTGTAGAAGGCCTTGGGGATACTATTGACAAGTTGAATTGGAATGACAACGTTCCCATCCATCAAATACTAAAGTAAACTTTGTTGCCTCGATGTATAGAAACCTCGTCACAGAACTTAATCGCGCTCGACTTTTGTTCAAGATTGGGATTTTGATGATGGTCAAAGGTATTCCAGGCCTGCGAGCAATGCGATTGATCATTGGGCGAGCCGTGCCTGCCTGGATTGAGCTATGACCACCTAGATCACCGGTGAGTCATTCTCACATGGAACTCTCGATAGCAATATGTGGCAAGCACTGCTAACTCATTAAAAAAATTGAATATATATTCCGACGTGGTGAGCGGTGTAATACGAGAACTGTCGTACAGGCCTCTTGGCCCAAAAATATATCTGGACTTTCAAGCCCCACACTCCTAAATTATGACTCGCGATGAAGCATGACAGTAAGTTGATTTCTGGTAATCTGACACGTCATTTCCGTGCGCTGCTGCCTCTACCCGATGCCTTCCTTACCGCCCTTTCTTTGAATGGTATACCCACATAGGTCGGCTCCTAAGCATAACAGGATATCTCACTAGATAAACAAAGGTTTTCTAGTTCCAGCAACCTCTCTGTAGCTATTGTTAGCGTCCTTCTTGCTCGTTTCCTGTACTTCCAAGCCCTTATGATTCAACCAAAAACTGCTGGACCGTTCCGAAGACTTCCAGGCCGCCGCATGCACGAGAAATGTGCCTCCTCTGACTGGCTCTTCCATATGGTTCTCATTCTCAAGGCGCTATAAATCTTGGTATTGTAACTGAACCCCTAATTTAACCCTCAATGACCCGGCTGGGGATTCTCGAATATACCGGAACTCGGAGTTTTCCAGCAGAGATTCAATGAAAGGCTAGACGAAATTCTCCGACACAATACTTCATTAGGCCTAGCGTAGAGCAGAATGCTTGTTTATCTGTTTCCGAATGAAAGCAACCTGCTTCCTTTATCAGATTCGTCAACAACCGTGAATCTACCGGAGCTCGTACCAGAGACATGGAAGGGAGAATATCCGATCGACTCGTGTAGTATCCTGTCAAGAGATTTTCCCAATAGCAGCCCCTCGTCGGCACCCAGCTAAAATACAAACTCGGCCCCTTCCAGGAGTTCTGTCGAGATCGTTTACTTAACTAAGGGGAGCTAGACAACAATTTTGTGAATTCCAGCAGACTTTTCCATCTTTTATCGCAGAATCACATGAAGTACATCTCGGACTCAAGAACAAATCAAGCGCAGGGACTGGAAAATAATCCTTGGGCTATTGTATCAAAAGAAGTACGGCGGACAAGCTTCAATATCAGGAAGAAACTTCCTGTTGTTGATGCGCAGTAGCTCAACGGTGAAGTAATATGTCAGTTGTCTGAAGATCATGCGTTCCGCCTCGCCGCCGGGGATGTGGTATTGAAGATTACAGCCAGGGATGGATTGAGGATAATGGCTTCATCGAGGCTCTGTATCTTTAAGCGGCGGTTGTCGCTCGCTTGTAACAACGATGGAGAGAGGGTGCAGTTGTTGCACGTACAGGTGAAACCGAAGAATTGTTCCAGAAACCTCTTCCTTGCGCTCGACGGGCCTCCATGATCATATGAAGTTGTGAATTCCGTTCCACTTTATATAGGTCGGATCGCGTGAATAGTTTCCTGTTCCTTGCTGCTGTTCCAGCTGTTGTGGGCGTTCAGAATGCAGCTGTGGTTGATACGGCTCACAGTTGGGTAGACGCCGCCAACATAAGAACCAGATCCACAGGGCAGAGCATTCACCTTGACGATGCCAGTGAAAGGGCACTTGCCTGGGAAGTTGTTGGGAAGGGATAAGAACTGACGCAGTGACTCCCTTGACATGGCCTTTAGCTGCGCCGCACGCAGCAGGTTCAATTCTTCACGTGGCTGATGTTGGAAAATAAGGGAAATAAGGGGCGGCTTTTCGCAAAGGATGTAGGTACCACTAGATATATCAAACGAGCCACAATGCCCTTGCCTTTTTCAGTGATGTTTTGATTTTAAAGAGCGGGATATCGATTTCGCTGAGCACAATCATTCGGCGAGAACATATATTTAGAGCTTCTATAGAAGGAACTAACTGTCATTCTATTGTATTTTCCATTCAGAAAATATATGGTTATCGTATTCATAGTTTTCTCGCCAGCGATGGACTGTCTTGTAGTTGATATATGTTAGAATAGAAAAAGGAGGGTTGAGAGTACTCAACCTACTGACTGTCCGAAGAAAAGAAGCAAGGAACGGCTGGGGAACACCCAATCCAGGCTCTATGGATACTTACAGGTGTTGATATAGTACAAGCGTGAAAGTAAACATGCCTGGCACAGCGGCGGATGTAGGAGCTCTTTTTCCCCTTCGAAGAAAGAGAAAAGTCATTTCCGTCGTTACCACTGCCGTTATCAAGACTGCTCCATATGTCAAGGTTGCTCAGACCGCCCAAGACCATTGACAAAGACATCATTCCATTCTCGTAGGCGATTAGGGTCCCCGCGAGTACATAAAACTTGAGAGACCATTCGGCGGCCGGCTTGCAATGTTCCATTGTGTAGAGGCTGGTATAATCTTTCTGCAACAGTTGCCAAGTGCGCTATGATGCGTGACTGTAGAAGCAGCTAGATCTCAGCGTCAAGCAAGACAAGTGCCAGACGGCAGAAATACAAGCTAAGAATCGTATACTGCGATTTGGTGTATTGCTGGTGGAAACATTGTTCATCTTGGCATACTTAGCTTCTCAGTGGTCTTTCATCCTGCCCTATCCGTGTCCCTACAGCACCAACAGAGGAGGCGTGCATCATCGATATGAATAAAGCGTTTGCGGGATGTATGCCCCTAGTAACCAGGGCTTCATTCTTGTCACACCGATTCGGTATTCCGAAGCTCCTGACTAAAGCCGTTCCAATGTCATAATCACGTTCTGGTGGTAGGTACGGTGAACCGCTCAACTGCGGAAAGCTTGGCTCGAATATAGATAAACCACGTGGTGAATCCATCGACTTGCTGGTTGGCCGAATGGGACTGGTTGTAACGTGACTTCATCATGTAGATTGAGTAGCAACTTGACCGGGTGACTGTGCTAATCTTGAAGCCATATGCTGCTCTGCGGGATAGAAAAGCCGCAGGAGGGCTTGATGGCACAACCCCCACTAATCAGAGGGCAGCTGAAAGATTCGAAGACAAAGCGTCAATATCTGGATCATGAATGGATAACAGGAGCATGTAATGGCCGTGACGGAATTGGAATATCACTGCTATCATGCTGTCGCTTCGGTTGGAAGGCGTAGAGCAACTTGATTATCACAGACTGAGCTCCGGATGCGGAAATTCTAGAGCCTAACCAGACCAACTGGTATACGTCGTTATCAGTTGAGGAAGCACTGGATCGACGAAATTATGGCTCGCAAGATCATTAAGCAGCACCCAAGCCTTTCCCAGAATCGGATGAGCGCAAATACGATGCACAATACGATTCTTTGGAGTCTTCATTCTATATTCGGTGGCGATGTCCATTTCTCGTACTGCTGTTCGTATCGCCTTGGTTGATCTACTTGCTGTTCAATTTCAATCGAACACCAACTAGCAGACAAACAAGGGTCGACAGTGATGTAAGAAATGCCGAAGCGAGGGGGTGTAGTGACACCTCAAAAGTGTGTCAGCTTGGAATTGATAATGTGGCTGAAGGTATAGAATTTCAAATGTTGTTTCTTGGATTTGATGGAATACCTCCGAGCCGGGGTCTTTGAATAAGTCTACGATCCGGCATCAAACATCCATCTTGGTGCCTCTCTGACAGTAAGATAAGCTTGCTGCTGTTCCCACGACCGGAAGTTCTTCACTGACACAATGCATTCAGAATGTATCTGAGCACTAACCTCAGTCTGACTGCGGGCTTGATGACCTTCCCGGTGTTACGCTCGGTATCCGATGCTTACTTTTGACCATTCAATAAGATCCGCAACGACGCGAGGAATCAGTGCCCTGGCAATGTCTACCAATATATCACAGGGATGGTTTCTACGTGGCAACTCCGAATGCGACATGTTGCTCTTGATTCAACCGCTTCCGCAGCGCTTTATACTAAGCAGTGTTAAACTCATTGAATGATGTGAGGTTTCGTTACACTTATGACGATTTAGGGAGGTTGAAAATGTCTCAAAGAAAATAATTTCCTAAGTCGTTCATCTTTAAAAAATCTCTATGCCTTGGGATAGACCCCGCGTGGTGTTATTTTGGTCGTGGGCAGTAGGCAGGTGATATGAACTTGCCCTACCGTGGATGTAGGTCGAACCGAACCCTTCGTTCGGTAAGATTAGGGTAAGGATGGAGCCCACGCCGGGAGAGTTCGTCCACATGGTGCTTTTTTATGTATCGGAGTTAGTACGGTCCGATATATGGATGTTTTTCTCTACTCACATGAGTAAATGACAATTGACATGAATAATCGGCCGGCCATGATTCAGTATTGGCTTGCGCTGTGCAGATATTGGCCTACTTGTCAGTAATGAGCTACAAATCGCTCGTCAAATAGCATGTGATGACGGAGAAATCGGTCTTGTGAATTTGCTCCTCAGCGTCGACAACTCTCGGTGGTCAACACTCCAAGGGGCAGTACGGTACCGATGCGACACGATAGTTCAGACCTTGCGACAAAATGGGGATTTTGAAAGAATGAAAAATACCCCCAGATGCTTATGGGCGGCTCCCAATCCATTTTGCTACCTACGGGGCCTGGCTTTAGGACGATGCAGCTCCTATGGAATTTCCATTCAGGTCCGAGATAGGGAAGGGTGGAACTTAATGCATATCGCCCCAACACGCAGAATAGAAATTCAAGAGCGCGAGAAGTCTCTCAAAGACATCACAAAGTGCTCGTCGACAATGGCTGCGATTATACCGCTCGAAGCAGTGCAGGAGAAACCCAGTACGAATACGCAAAATGGTTACTGGCACCACCACAGGCGTTTGGTTCCGGCCACTTCAAGAGGTCACGCGTACTAATAATGCGACGAACCCGAGATTTGAACATGTGGAACATGCAGCATCGGAGCCAATAAGATACATTCTCGGAGGAAGCTACGGTCATCCAATTGTGATCTACGACAATGCATCACGAGGTGACTCCTACATTATTACTTCCGGGAGAAACCAACAACCTTCCTTCAGGCCACCCAGTCAGCCTACCGAGCGATGCCAGCAAAGGGAAGAATCCTCGGGAAATAGTGGATACAACCTCAGAAAACGCCCACGCCAAATCCATAGTTCCTCCGTTCGTGACGAGCGCTTGTCGTGAGCGATGTATCTCATAATTCTTCAACTTAGGACTTGTTGATGTGTACCTTGGCTGTATGTTCAATTTGACCGGCACCGGAGAGATCATTTAGTTTTCGAACTGTCTCGTGTAGGGAACTGTCTCGTGTAGGACATCTTGTTTCTCTCGTGTGATTGCACCCCTTTTTCTATTTGCCTGTTTAGCAAACTTCCTGAATGATTCATTTTGGCTCTTCCCCCTCGCATTTTCTATATCCCCCGCTTAAAAGAACCGCGAAGAGAAATTATTCGGTGCTAAGTTCGCATTGCCCCCGCTAAGTCACAGATTGATTCGGGTGGCAAGACAGAAACGAGTCCGGAATTTCGGGTAGCCGAGTGGAAAGTCCTTGTTGGAGATAGAAAACTTCTTGCGTGCTTTGTGTAAATTAGGAGCATCATCTTCAGTAGGATTTCGCTTACGCCTACGGTTCGCTCAGCAACCAATGGCAATGGCTGCCATCATTTAGAAGAGTTCATTATGGGAGGGGTATATAATACGCAGAATGTTTATCTTCGGCTCAGTTTTTTCGGTAGGCCCGAAGAGGAATTCCTTGCTTCTAGAGCATCAGACGATATATCGTATTTCACTTCAACCATCTCTATCGCTATCACCATTTGTCTGAATATAAACTTCCTCTTGGGGAGCTTGTGATTGTATAAGCACCCATTTCACAAAGCATTTTCAAGCTTTTTCGTTCCCGGAGGCTATGGCAAGAGGCGCTAGAATAGAAAGAGCAGGACTGGGAGGGCGAAAAGGGCCTTGTAGGTTATAGCTCGATTATACTACTTTCTTGCTGCCAATTTGCCATTCCTTCGAGACCTCACATGAATTCCTCGACACGCTCACTAGATGTCACCTTGGAAGCACTTTCGTCCCTTTCACTCAGAGGCGAGAGGAACAAACTGGAAACTCTCATACATGACTGTTTCCTCCCAAACATACGAAGCGGCCGATGTATATCTGGATTATCAGCAGATGGCCCATTTCTCCAGGAGGCAAGAGACATCAGGGGGAGGGTAGGCTGGGATAGGTTTACCAAACTAAATTACTTTACATTGCGGGATATTGAACTGTGCAGCTAGTCTGTTGTTCAACTCAAGTGACTGGGCCCATCACTCATGGGTCGAGATGACTGAAAAGTTACCCATATTGACAAGGCTTGAACGAACTTTATGTCTTCTGCTTCATTGCGATTGGAGACAGCGGACGAGAGGGGATCTAAAAACTCAAATCGGCTTGCCGGGACCAATGGGCGAGAAAACATGTCACAGTTTTTGATCGAAAGAAATAAACGCTTGAAAACTTTGTGAACGTCCAAGTGGTTGACCCGAAATACACACGAATGCCTCTCGATGGGCATAGAGTGGTTGCTATGGCGAAGGCGAACCAGAAGCTTACCGACTTATTCAAATTGGCGGCACACAAACACTTGCCACTCGGGAAGCTAATTAAATAGCTGCTCGGGGGAAGGTGGACAATGTGTGTACATTATGTACCTGGGATTTTGCTTGGGGTTAGCCCCAGAACGCTCGAGTTGGACGAGAGTCATCTCACTAGATAACAGAAGCCATTGCGTAGCAGGTCTCCAGCTTTCGAATACCAAAGCATATAGTTAGAGTATTCGCAGATCATCTGTGGAAATTATGATTCATTTGCCCGTAACAGAGGATACAAAGACAAAGCTGCACAATGATAATATTCTTGGCTATGGGCAGAACCATGTGCATGACTGTAACAAAACGAGTGCACCTGTGTGCAGAAACAACAGAAGAGTTTCGCTTTCTCATTTTCCGGTCGAAGAAACTTGCATTGCTCCAAGATGAAAATAAAGAAGAGAAAAAAAGAGTGGTTGCTATTGAGATCCCTGCAATTGGAACTAGTAAGAGGATTGTACCAGAAGGCTTTTTTCTGCGTGCTGTTGCGGCACTAGGTCGATGCCTGCCATTGTTGCGTAGCTCCTGCCGAATGGACTCATATCCTCGTCGTATGGCTTGCGGTACATTCCCTGGGCGCTCACCATGGGACCTACGCTAGCAACTGGCTCGCCATATTCGGTGAACGAAATATGGCCGTCGTAGGATGGTAGTGGTAGGTAGGAGAAGACTGGTGGCGGCGAGGCGGATAGTTGGCGGGTACATTGTTGTCCGAACATACCGCGTTCATCTTGTGTGGTGTTGTTGTAATACTCGTAAGAGGCTGGGCCCTCGCTTGTTGAGGCGTGTACTGAGTGCGCTTTGTTCTCGGTGGCTTTGTTGGCTTTGTTGGCTCGTTGTTGTTTCGAGCGAGCCTTGTTAGGCGCAGCCTTGGGACGTGCTACCGGCTCAGCGTGTGAGGCTTCTGGGGAGGCAGAAGATGCTGCACCGCGCTCTAGATCCTCCAGTCTTCGCTTCAGCTTCTTGCCTGTGGGTGGGTGCGGTTAGTAGGATGAATACCGGGTGGTTTGGGGACTCACGATGGGAATACTAACGGTAGTTTCGTTGCGCAATGCGGTTTTGAATGCGCCGACGCTCCGCAAGATCGGGGATCTTGGTCCAATCCTCATTTGGGTTTGCGTTGGGACTGAAAGCGCTGCTGTTCCTATGACTAGGGGAACGATGCATTGTGGGCAAGCAGTAGCTGTAGTGGTAATGGTGTATAGTATAGATCTGTTTGGCGATGTGGGGAAGAAGATCCTATCCAAAGAGATGAAATAATTGTATGTAAAGTATACGAGAGGTGTAGAGTTATAGAAGTCAAACCGAAGGGTACGGGAAGAGGTCAGACAGGAAGGGGGGCGTTTAGATTCGTTATGTAGCATCGGGGCTTCGGTGTACAGGAGGAGTTAGTTGTGCACTAGGCAGAATAGGGCAGATACGAAATATGATTCATCCCTACACAGCCACATCACACAAACAGAATACAATAAGCGTTACGCGCATAGACGGGCAGCTATGGATCCGGGCTGCCGTTCAGCCTCGACTGGGTCCTATACGTCTTGGACCAACCTCCTCCACCCCCCGACCTGGGCCATGTTGTTCGATTCCCACAAGGCTGCACGGGGCGCATCATGTTTGAGATGGCCCTCTCGACTTCGCCACCTATCCTTAACCCGCGCAGGCAGTGGGGTTCGTCGGGGCTGTTTTGAATGCCAATCTGTGACTCCTCATCTTAAAATGGCGCTGGTTTAGGCAGAAGTTCCTGATCACGCAGCCAAATTTTGAGTGTTGTGTGATATGAAATCGTCCAGTCAGCGACAGGTTACTTTGACTGTCTTTCAGCTGCATTTCATAGTGGAAGCTCGCGTCGCGAAACATCATTTCCCCCGTCGCTAGTATTCACCACACTCTACGGCCGGAGGGAGGTAGCAAAATAAAGCCCCAAATTCCGCCAAACGAGGGAGGGTCCATCTCGGTTTGAACGACCTCTACGCGAATGAGGTGGCCGCACCGTTTAGCAATTTGCTGCGCCGTACGAGCCATATTAGCCATAGCCCAGTGGATCAGCCATAATGGATCTAGAGGATCCTGCTCTCGTGGCTCAATTAAGGAATGGAGCGTCTCTGCTAGCTCACTCGCCAGATGTTGGGACCACCGCGTACGACGGAGCCATGGCATAGCCTAGTTATCTCCACCGTCTCAGATCTGACGGTGTTGCTTTTACTAGCTGGTCAAAGTTATCTATCGTAGAAAATAGTGGCTCAGGCTCTGCTCCCCATGATTCTACGGGCTCAATCACAGCAAAGTATACTCGCGTGACTCGTCTTAAGGTGTGGAGAGAAAGAGGGGGTTTAGACGATTGAGGAAAGGAGTAAGCAGCCGTACGACAACGAAGAGAATGAGAAGGAGCTTAGATGGGCTATGAGTTACTTGATTCGTACTGCTGATCGGCAGTAGTAGCAGATGAAAAGAGCAAGAGTGGAAAAAGGGGGAAGAGGCTCTTCGGTAAGAGAGGAAATATTCGTCTCCATATCAACAGTAAAGAATTGTGAATGCTAGAAAAAGCAGGAGTTAAAAATATATATGCAGGTTTTGTACGGGATTACCAGCCTTGGTAAAAGGTTGAAGCGTGCGTCTCAAGACGAAAAGCGGTGTCCTGTGATCGGACCCCCGGGGTCAGGTGAGCTAGGCAGGGAAAAGAGTTTGATTTGCGACTACTTCTCAAATTAATCGTACTCTACTGAAAATTAGGAGCTCTAGCAACCATAAGTCTGACGCAAGACAGTTCCTCAAATGGAAAAGATTGTTATAAACTATAAAAGGAAGGAACTTGACGGTTTTCTAGACCTATATTCCACTAAACATAGCCTGCAGGCGTGGATACGACGACACGGACATGGAAGCGCCCACAACTTGGGTATTCTATAAAACACCGTAATATCGCGCAACCTAAAGATGATGCAATTTATTTGTCGTTTTCTTCGTTTTCTTCACTATCAGGCGAAGGCTAATATAAATCGGGAGTTCTAAGTCGTCGGTTCATACATGCAATTTACACTAAATGATCTGGGCGTTGACAATCAAAGGAGAGTTCGGTCATAGCCCTACTCTGCTGCTTTGCATCTTTGGATAATTATAGAATTACTATTTTACTGATTTACTATGTTTACCACGATGCCGCTTGTTTTTTCGAGTGAAGTGAAACATTACTTGCCAGAGGAATGGTACAAGCACATTCTAAATAAAAGCCAAGACTACGAATCTCTTCGCGTCGTTACCCTGACTCGAGTCAAAAACCTTGACTCAGCTTGGGGCCATGAATACATACAATTCATTGTTGAGGATGAATTGTCAAATGAACGAGCGCGTGTCTATGCGGAGCGTGGAGTACCAAAGAGTAGCATCGACGCCATTGCCACGGGAGTCACTCCCATCACTTTTGGCCGTGAGTCGGTGGATGGAGTGACAATTGGCTTTGATGAAAAGGGCGAAAAAGGCCGATGGAACGGTCCTCATGACCTTCCTCTCCCTTTAGAGTCTTACATTTACACCGCCAAGAAGCCCAGCTTCATTAGCCTCGCTGAAACCATTTCGTGGGTGAGCAAAAAAGGGGGAAGTTACAAACCGATTGGGAATAACTGCTACTGGTTTGCCTACACCGCGATGAATGATTACGGGGAAAAGAACAAAGGGACCCCTAAAACGGTCTATGCCACCATAGGCGGGAGGGGCGGTGGTGGATTGCGTGATATAATCTCGTATCATAAATTTCGGTTGCGCAAAGAGTACTATAGGGTGAGTAATGCTCTTTACTCGCTTTTGAAATTTGGCTTGCCCGACACTAATAAATTCCTCATACAGAAAGACGCGGAGAAGTTCAACAAAGAGCGCAGAGACGGGGGTCTAATGGACGCACTAACTTTGTCTCGTGGTTATATCACGTCAGTGAAAAGATTGAAATTTTAAAACAATTGATTCTGAATGTGAGGACTGTATCCGCCTATTTGGAGATTCTCACGGATGAATCTATGCTACGAGACCAAACTACGGTACGAGCTGAGTGCTTTTATTCGAGGTATATCGGCAGGTCGAATCTTATCTTAATATCGCTTAAAAGGGCCAGGGAACCGATAACAGGGAGGTGGAAATGAGATGGACTGAACAGCGTGATTGCCCAATTTTGCACAGACATAGTAAAAGAATAAGATGTGTTAGCCTTACCCATTGAAACCGAATTACCCTGGAGTTTGGTTTACTTCCATATTGTGCTGGCCTGGTCATTCCCCAGCGCAGGAATGGACATCAAAGTGCGCAAGAGAGCCGGATAAGCTGGATACTGAAAGCTATGTTGATCCATTACACCATATTTCCCCTATTCATCGTGTATTCTAATAAACCCGTCAAAGCTACCCGTGATAGCTCCCAGGAAGTCAAGATCGTTCCAATCTGGATAGTGCTCCTAGGAGCGTACATTCTCAAATCGCCGTAATCATCTGTAAGCTGCCTTGCACTAAGACAAATGTCATAATCCAAGATATAAATAGTACGTAACATTACTAGTGCGTATAAACAAATAGTAGGTAGAATGCCATGGAAGCCCTCGAGGATCTCATAGGCTTTTGATCACGACTGGACTATACATTCTCCAAATAGAAGGGCTCTGAAATCGTACGCTCTTTCGCCTTATTCAAATTTCGAAACCACGATAGTTTGTGTGCGACCTAGACCTCGAGATCAGTTAACAGAACTGATTAAGCTTATCCACCTCTCTTCATCTTCATCTTATGCCCGCTGCTTACTGTGTCGATTGTACAACTTTGGCTCGCATATTCGACTATGACTTAACTCTTCATGTCTATGAACTTCCTGAAGAAGGGATTGCCCTGAGAGTTTTTCCAACAGAGCAGATAAATACTTAGGAGAACCCCACCTACCGAGTCCGCAGCAAAAAAAGAGTGTTGATGGTACTACGTGGTCGGCTGGATATTTCGCAGGGATGTGTCGACGTGCAATACCTTGACCTAATCATAAAGCTGGATGATGTTGGAAACTTTCAACAATACCTCTTCCAGGGAATTGACTTTATGGATAATACCGATAATGTACAAAGTAAACCCCCGTCTCTGCAAGGAGGAATTCGCTCACTCTACTCTACCGTCACCGTAACCTTGATTTTCTGCTTTCAAAGGGAGGCTTCTCGAGCAACTCATACGTTCGAATTAAATCACCACATTCAAACTAGTTGGCAGTCAGAATCCTACCCTGCTTATAATTTCCGCTAAGCCCCACTGCAATGAGATGCTAGAAAATAGAGATAGTAGCCTTTCGAGCTCTGAGAATGTGAGATTGAAACTCCTACTGACCATTCAAACGTGTTGTAAACTTATATCTCAATTTTGATCTCGCTCACTATTGTTGCTCGTCGCTTGTGTCATCCTGAAGAGATAAACGGAATAATGCTTTCTCACGCTAGTTATACATCACGGGGCGGATGGAAGTTGCTGTAGAGGACTTGGTGCTCCCCCGTCTCCTTTTAGATGACGATCAACATAAGACCGAATGGCTAAAGAGTTCCTCCTGTTGCATCGGTAAAGCCTACTTAGTAAAAAGCCTGGTGGTATCAAACCAATACCGGCACTTAGGAGAATTCTGGCAACCATTCTGTTATACACAGATCGAGGGATTTCCAGACCAATGTTCTTGATCCTATAGATTAGCATTAACGCAAAAGCAGTGTTAACAATATCGCCGACCCTAGAGGAAGAATCAGTAAGGTAGAAAACAGTACGTCACCTAAGGAGAGTATGCAGAAGAAGACCAAAGCAGCATGATATAGATGACGTACACCGGAACTAGCCCAATAAAAAGGCCCCATCTATCGAAGAACTTGGCCTGGTGTTCAAGCTCCTTCAGTTGTATCCCTTTCCTTGATGTCAAGTGTGCACGGGGATCGTCCACACCTGCCCGTTGGGTTTGGCATGGGTCGTTTCTTGACAGGTTCCATGAGACTTCGACGGTCGGCGACAACATCTGATTGAGGATCTTTGCGCAGCCCCCAATGATGCTGTATGTTCTTTTTAAGTGAAATTGAGCAGATACGTAGAGAAAATCAAATATGGTTCACAGAGGGGGTCATATTTGGATTAACCTCCAGTGCGACATATTTAGCATGAGGTTCTTCATTTGTACATTTTTGAGTTCCATCATCTATCCATGTTAAAATGGGTGATAGTTTTACTCCTCGGTCAATTTATAGGCACTCCACTCACAGGGCTGTTTGTTTGACTGTGGAAAGAACTCTCTGCATGTAACGTAATGCATGACCAAAGGATCACACTAAAACACCATACTAAATAACATTTTTTGATTCGTCCATTTATCAACCACCCGCAGTTTTTTTCTCAATTGGAAATTTAGAAAATGTATTTAACTAACGTTAATCCCGCTGCAACCGCTTCCCGCTGCGCCCGCGCACACTTAAGGTACTTTGGAAACCAAACGCTCAAAAAGCGAATAATGCGAATGATATTTGCAATTAAAGCAAAATGATGTTGTTTCATACTACTGATCCAATGAGATACTCTAATTTCACCTAAAATTACGTTTAAAATTGGGTATATTTCATTGGGAGAATTGCTGCCGTCTGCTCTGAGATTTCTCTTACAGTTCGGTCAAATCTACCATGGCTCACAACCACCGACTCTTTGGAGTAATAAGAATTTATTGCCTTGATATATAGATACATCATAACAAAGTCCACGAAAAATTAGATCCTCTCCTCACGTTTTACATCTGAATGAGCTTTATATACGCTCGCTCGTGAAACCTTGGGAATACATTGTTTGCTTAATAAGGCGACATGTAAAATTACAATACCGACAGCAGTGTAACGGACCTGTCCCGTCAGAAACCAAATTCTAAATTTGACCATCATCTAGTCACGTGATTCTGTCCTTGTTGAGTCCAAAAATGACTTCAGCACTCGTCATTGGCATCATTCGGACTCCGACGGCCTTATTCACGCACCAAACATCATGGACCACCGTAAAATGGTAGCGGATACCAACCCATGACAGTGCGAGATCATTATCCATATGACACACAAGATAAGAGCCGTATTCTGCAGCCAAGTTGACAGGCGTAGTGAGTATTCTGTCACCAATCGTACAGACTCAAGGACAGGCACCGGGCAGGATTATCAAATACCCCCATTCCATGCCGGCCAACATCCAGACGCCACCCCCGTCATGCAAAACGTCGTCAGACTCACTGAGTCAAGACGTTGGGAAGAATCCGATCTGATGACTTGACGTCTTCGTCCGGGTGGCAGGGCAGGTTCTGATGCTGGTCCAAGCCAGGAGAAAGCCGGATGCCCTTTTAAACATGGCAGTCAGGGTAAAATAAAAGGGTTGAATGACGACCGGTGCTAAAACATGACTGCTATGGAGCATGGGCAATGCGTTTTCGTTTACCCTCGAGGCGCTCGATCAATAATACTTTGTATTTGGTCTAAGACCCTGCTTCTGGTCGTTATTCTGATAAACACATCGTCAGTTCATGATATTCAAAACAAAGAAAAGGGGCCTACCAAAAGCTCCCCAAAACTTCTGACGAGATTGGTTTCATATTCGCAATATGCAATCTCGAAAGGACCCATATTTTGAAAAGTTGTCGCAACATCAAAATCGGTCCAGACAACCCTCTCACCACGAACAACAAGCATGTTCTTCGGATAAATGTCACGGTGGTGCACGAAGGCATTATGGATCTCTTGTATACCCTCTACCGCAGAGCGAAAAAGACTCTGGGAATAATTCACACAATTCAGCCTTTCCGAATCTGGCAGGTACTCGAGAAGAATGGCCCTTGGTTGGTATTTATCGCCAACAAATCGTTCAAGCGGTGGTTGAAAAGCGGATGGATCCAGTCGATCGATATAGCCGTAAAATGCGGGAACAAAGCCACGGTCGCATACACCAAACTTATGGAGATTTTTATAGGCGTTTAATTCGCAGCGGAATCGATTTAAGTCTCGGCCTCTCTTCGTGTATCCTGGGTCGCCGTTATCATGGAACTGACAAGTCAGCGCTGTTCTGCGGGCGCAAAAATCGCACTTACGAGTTTCATAGCACACGTATTTCCATATAGTCCTATTTCGTATACCGTAGAGGCATCTGAGCGGTTGATCTCTCTTTTGATGTCAATATCGAACGGCTCCAAGTCCAAAATGTAACCAATTTGAGAACACATGGTCGCTGCGCAGGCCGATTTAGAATGAGAAGCGATGGATGAGGTTGAATCACACCCCTTGAATTATGTAACATCAGTCATCGATCATGTGATCTAAATATCATGTGATAGACCAACCCCGCAATTCCAGACCTCAACCATGGTTCCATTGCCATTTTCTTACGAACATGCAGATTGGATTTACAGATAAGAGATGGCAACTCAAACGCTACTGCACTACCTTTCTGTCGGTCTCCCAAGAATCCCGACCCAAGGAACTACTTCTAGTCCAAACACTACTAATCCCCAGTACGATGCGGGCGATATTGCTCAGATCGAGCCGTGGCCTGAGTTCAGCTATCCTTCCGTCATTGCCCGATACGGACAGCTATTACATTCGAAATTGATCCGCGCGGAGCCTTTCACATCTCCACCAGCCCCGATAAAAGATGAACCCACTTTTCATCTTCGCTTCGCTGATCTTGTTATGAGCCGGGTTAGGCGGGCCCTTCGAGCTGGTTTCCAAGAGCTTGCCCCCGAGCTACGAGCCCGACAGCTCTCCGCAATCACAATAGACGGAGGGGGATCTGCAAGGATCATTGATCAGTTCCGACCAGATGTCGCGTTTATTGTAGTCGACGCTAGCCTCTCCACTGGTGTCAATCGTGCCCCTGGGGATTTGAAGGT
This sequence comes from Penicillium subrubescens, assembly GCF_028828155.1. Lineage (NCBI taxonomy): Eukaryota > Fungi > Ascomycota > Eurotiomycetes > Eurotiales > Aspergillaceae > Penicillium > Penicillium subrubescens. Next base: position 51,574 of record NW_026643158.1, on the reverse strand, counting down.
TTCGTGGAAATGGGAATCATCAATGCAGTTTTCGCAGAACTTGGCAGACCGGCGAGAATATAAGCAAGTTTTGGCACAAGTGAACTTTTATATGGACCAGCACAATGCTCGGCACGGGTTTATTCTAACCAATTCTGAGCTTGTTGCCGTCAAACGACTGGATAGAGACGGCCACCTGGCCGTCGCTAGGCCTGTCTTATGGACAAGCGGCGGGACTGGACAGCTTTCAGTATTACTAGGACTATGGTACCTTGGAATGCTAGCCGCCGAAGATAATCACTGGGCTCTGAGTTAGGGAAACAAAGAAATGAAACTAAACCCATATCGCATATACCGAAAACTGTATGGTTTAATGATCATTGGAAATACCAAAAATGCCCTGTGATCTCTTCGACCGTATGGAACACGTAGTGCGCGCACTTAATCGCAATCTAAAAATAGTCTAACTGACGAAAGCTGAAAGAAAGGCAGCCTATCAAAAGCTAATAACTGAACAGTACTCTCTAAAGCCCCAGCTTTGTATTTCATCTTCAGCTTTTCGTACATCATCGCTGCATGACCTTTTTGGTCGGCACCCACTGCTAGAATTGGTCTTGCGCTTTCCAGGCCGGGAGGCCTTTTTTGCTTCAAGGTTGCGCTTGGCCTCGATTATATCTTCATAGCTCATAACTTTAGCGTTGCCTACCTTGCGTGCTGGTTTCGAAGTTCGACTTCGTTTTTCATTGTTCTGTGCCAACAGCCGCTCGTTGTCATTACGAAGTGCACGGTCCGCGAATGCTTTCTCCGCTGCATGGGCAAGATGGTTGACGAGAAGCTTAGAATCTTCGTCCCACCCACGAGCTTCTTTCTGCATCTTACGACACAGCAATTTTAGACCGTCGGCCGTGATGGGTGTTCGTGGTGTTTGTAGCAGCTCTTTACCGTCAGAGTAACGGGCCAGTTCAACAACATTGCTTCCGGTGGGGTAACTGGCACCTGGAGGTGGCTGAATGTCCTTCAACACCCGGTTAGGGTTCCAAGGAAATAATCCACTCTTAGACCAACCGGCGTTGATGTTCCGGGGCGTCACGGCAGCATTTCGTGCCCGGCTATAGAGGGAAGTGAAATGCTCCAATCGCACAGCATTAGCTCCACCCCGATAGAAGAGCTCTACTTGTTCCCGATATGCGGTCTTCAATGCACTGAATACTCCCACATCACACGGCTGAAGCTTATGCGAAGTATGCGATGGAAGTCGACAGGGAATGATGTTATTTGCAAGACAAAACTTCAAGACCTCGAGGGACTCGTGGGCAGCAAACCCGTCGCTGATCAAAAGGCGCGGCCGGCTACCAGCACGAGCCTTGGTCTGAGGGTCAAAGACATGCTGGATCCAGTACAGGTTGATAGAGCTGTCTGTGTATCCGTTCTTTGAGCAGGCAAAATGCCATCCGGGAGTGGGGTAAGTGGTCCAGTTGCTACGATGAGTAGAGGCAGGCCAAACGACTAGGGGATTCAGAGACCTACCATCTGCAGACAGGCACTCAATGGCGGTAACCATTTTCCGTTTTACAGCAGCGCCACGGTATCTACACATCTCCTCCCGCCCTACTAACACCTTGAGCGCGCCCAAAACACTCAGAAGGACGCCTGTCTCATCCATGTTATAAACATTCTCAGCGAGGATCGCCGGATTGTCCAGCTCCGTCTTAATGACGCGAAACCAATCTTGCACCTTGTCATAAATGTTGTGGTCATGCCTCTTCCAGTCTATTGCTTTCAGTGTCCTCGATGTCAGCTCCGGGTGACGTTTGTAGAAGGCTTGTGGCCAGTTCTTTCCTGGAGGTCGAGTGTCTTCATTGGCGACTGGGATTGGCATATCTGATGGGCGTCGGCGAGCGATCTCCCACGCCAGAGCACGTAAGAATTTGACCGGGAGGGGATAACCATTTTTCGATAACCGTAGAACGTATTCCAGCAATGACATTTCTTCCTGTGGAGTGAGGTATTGCTGGTCCAAGGCTCGCTCCTTTTTAGAAATCCTACCTTGGTCACGATCCCGTAACGTGGAGATTGGAATACCGCTAGACTTCGACAGGGCGGAGTAGTTTTAAGGCTGTCCAGACTGTTCGTTGAGGGCGAGTACAGTTGCTGCTGGGTCGTTATAGTCGGTCATAGGATTTAGCGCGTGTTGTGTAACAGGAAAATGTAAAGCTTGCTCTGGAGGTGGGCAACACGACTGACCCCGAGGGGCACGTGGCCAGGAATCTCTAAAATTAGAATTCCATACATTACATGTTCAGTACGCTTTGTATGTAATGAGCTGTACAAAACAATCCTTAATAAGCAGACCATGTACCCTAAGACTTTCATGTGTGAACAAACAATAAAATTATTTCAGATGTGGACAGTGTATAGAGTATATAATTCTAGTGGATATTGATCGGAGGGATCCATTTACCGTGAATTATAAGCTTAATTTCGTAAACAATGGCTGGTTGGGGACCATGGAAGCTTAGCACAATTTGCCACAGAAACCTTGTTAGGGAAGGGAAGGTAATTTGCGATGAAATATGCCAACAGACCAACGTAATTTTGGTTGAAAGTTGAACAGTGTATACTGGATATTATTAAATCATATTTCTAGTTGAGCTTAACAGTCTGACACCAGTTGGTCGACTATGCTGGCGTTGTCTTCCAAAGTACCTCAATCTTGAGCGGGTTCGAGGGGACACGGTTGCGGTGGGACGCACGTTAGTACACTCATATATTGGAATGGCTCACATACATTTTGAGCCATTTGCACCATAATTTGGATACGTTACCATCAAAAACACGTATTATATACGTCTCCATCGGTAATTCCATTAAATTTCTTATAGTATACCAGTGTATACCAGTGAGCTAGCAGTAAGCTAGATACACTATTTAAATCATGATGCCTTTGGAATTCGTCATAAAAATATCCGATTCTTACGGTTGTTAAGATATGAAGTTGTAAATTATCGGACTTAGTATGGTGTTTTGGGGTGATCTGCTCAGTCGTGAGCTAGTTACAGTCAATATCCTAAGTCACGCTTAGGCCTTTCTCGGCTTTTAGTGCAAGTTTTCCACTAGGGGGCACTGAAAAGTGCGAAGCATAGCGGTATATCTGATAGGCGTGAAGTGCTATTGTATAGAAATAATATAGGGTTTTCTAGTACAGAATACGCAGCACTTCCCACTAAAATATTAATACAAAAAGCGTGGAGATGTACCATGACCACAACTTGCCTAATCTTTATGTATCTTCTCTACGCCTAAATATCCTCATGAACGGGACAGGGTATGGCCAGTATTACCCAGCAATGACTTTTCGCCTGTCAGATATCTGCTTATATACTCGACTAGCGGCAAGCCTTCATAAATGGTTAGCGATTTGGTAAAGATTTGCTAAGAGCTTGCCTACCGCAATACCTTTGAACGAACCGTCCTCCAATGCTTTTTGCGCTTCTCGCTGTATAATTCCTGGCAGTCGACGAAGGCCGTGTGAGGCTAGTCGTCGAAAAATGAGCGTGCATAGGGACCCTATAGATCTATCCTCGAATCGTTGATATGTACATCTGCGAAAACCAAATGATGTGTCCGAAAAGGTCAGAGGTTTTTTTGGATATATTACTAGGCGCCCGTTAAACTGACGAGAGCACCGAGGACACGTTCGGAGATAAGCTGAAGAGAGGCGGTTCCTCCCTCCTCGCCGCCTCTCACGCCTTGAAGCCCGTAAGAGAACTAATCTGGCCATAGTAGATTGAATGTTACAGCACATATCCAGGTGAACCGTGTTTTATCAGTCAACAGTTGTTTAACATCCATTTACGATCCCACCTCCCCCTTCCTTCTTCTAGTCTCCGAAATAGGCATACCTGATTTAGCATGTGTAGTGAATTTCATGATAGCGTGCTAGATTTTACTACAGATCCTATTAACGTGTGGTTTGCCAGAGTTGACCGTCATTCAATTGACGCGCCTTTGCAGTCAAATGAGACAAATCCGTCTCAATTAGAACGGCTTCCAAAAATGGAACTGACAGAGAATTAGTGGCTTTGAAGGCCTATTGAGTTCATTCACCCCGGAACATTCTAATAAAAGCCCTGCCTTAAGCCAGATTGTAGCTCCGTTGGCACAAAGCTCCGACTTTCTAGGTGGATACCCAACTAATTCCAACGCCTGCTTCGATAGAGTAATTCCGAGCTCCCCCCGGTGAGGTTGATTTACTAAAATTGGATCGACTCGCGTATGTTTAGCGAATGGGCCACTTCAGTCCGCATACAGCATGCTGCATATCATATGAATCATTATCCGACCCTGCGAACCGTTGGAGTTATAAGCTTACGATTACGTTTTCTACTCTCTTGGCAGTAATATTCTGCCACAAGAGCAGAAGCCTATTCATTAGTTCCCACGGTCGCAGCTCAGGTACATAAGAGCCACAACATCATCTTATAGAGCCCACATAAATCTGTTAAGGAATTTACATCAGAAAGCGGGTAAATCTTGGTGATAAAGTAGGACCATGATACGGATATTTAGACCATGTTGGGGCGGTCAGCTTCACTTATGCTGTCTCCTAAACAGGCGCCTACGGTACGAATTTTCGCGAGGGCCGCTGCTCTTAACTAATTCTACCTTCTCAAGAGTGTCACACGCATATTTTAGGATTCAGTTATGAACACCTAAACTGCGTGCAAGCTCTAATTTTGATTTAAAAATGGAGTCGAAAGGAGTCATGAGGTGCTTATAGCATTTGAGTAATATATTCGCGATTCAACGGAGTTTTGAGAGCCGAAGTGTCGGTATCGCAACCCGGCTGACTAGAGTTACATATCGATTACCGTATAGTTAAGGATGTGATGAAACAGCCTAGTCCAAACCGATCTAGGAAGCCTTACAGCGTACCGTACCGAGCTACTCAAGGTCATGTGGAAGTCTCCATAAATATGGCACACCACCTGCCTCATGCTGTCTCCGAGGAAAACGAAACTATTTTCCTGCCCGTCAATATCGCACAACTTTCCCCTAGCTTGTCGAAACCCCTACTACCAACACCATCTGAAGTAGAGAGGAATCCATTCTAGCCCTAAAATTTAAGAGCCTTGGAAATGCCGCCATCAGGAGACACGCACATCTACGAGCATTTTTTATACCTCTCTCAGCCCGGTCAAATTTTCAAGATTTCCAATCTCCCCAATACATGTACACCTTACTGCCTCGGTAGGATACCTAGTCAGATATTCTCTGACACCTGCCTGGAAAAAACGCAAGCTCAAGAGCTTTTGATGAAAATACCTCTGGATAAGAAGCTGCAAAAGAACATTCAGTGTTGCCCTGTATGACGACTCCAAGATTTTCATTATAAAATCGAGCTAAGAATAGAATTGCTTCCATGTGATTTACAGTGGGATTATAATAAGCCCGTGGACGAGAAGTACCGAGAGCAAGCTGGATCCGTGAATGAACCTCGCGTCAGATACGCACGAACATTGATCTCAATTCCATATCTTGGAGAAAAATTTGACAATTGGCTGATAGGAATCTGATACCCTACCACCTGATTCAAATATCGAACACTGGTCACGGTCTTATCAACTGGCCAGTGCATTGCCAATGCTCGTACAATGTTCATTGGGCGTCGAGGCTGCCTGTATCAAGGGACTCGATGCGATATCCTTGAATTATGATCCTTCAGTACAGGACGCTCGAAATTAGGTCCAACAGTATTTTAGCAAAAAATTATGCGTGTTGTTCTGGGGCTTTTAGTACGTTGATTTGGTCCCATGAACCAGCTCAACTCTAAGGCATTTTGTCTAAATACATTATTTGGGATTTGCCTTGCAGAAATTAACAATATCTATAATTACCAAGCCTCTTTCAACTCACAAAAAAATGCCTTTGCCGACCCGGGAGCACATCCTAAAGTCCGTGAGACCTAGGGCTATCCTGTGGCCCCTAAACACGATCATTGTATTGAGAGCTTTTTCTTGGGGTATGAGCAGTCTGGGATAATTGGAACATATGATTATAAAGGACTCGGTGTATAAGCATTGTCAAATGCCTTACAAAAGAAGTGAGATGAAGGGTTTTAGGGAACATGGATATTCGTTGTGCGTGAGGCGTTGCCCTGAAACGAACGTAGTGAGAGAAAGGCTTACCTTCATGGGCAGGGAGTACCCGTGTCCAAAAACCTTTCGTTATGATTGTTGATATTAGCCAAAATCTTGTTTTTCATTCGTCGCTTTTTTTTTGCCCTTTTTTTCATTCGTTCCCTCTCTTTCCACGCTCTCTTCTCATTGCTCTCCTGCAAGTATCAGACTGTGAGTGCTCATATGCCGCCGCCTATTCGCTATTCTGTGCTTGCATGCTTTTGCTACGCACTTCTATAAAGTCTCCTTCTGATTGGACTTACCACCCGTGTAACATTCGTGTTCCACTACACATATCAATCTAATGGACAGCTGGAGGAAAGCGGGGTTAGGCAGCAATGCGTCAAAATTTTATTCTCTAAATATGGAGCAACATCTGCGGTCTCCAGAACAAACCCCTTATTTTGGCTCACCCATCCGTGTTCAAGGTCTGCCAGCTTCGATTACATTTTCGCTTCTTCCATTACGCTTCCCAATGAAAAAGAAAAAGAGCAGGCCTTTGTCCTCCTCTAAGTTGGAGTATAGAGAGTCTTGCCCTGAGGAATCCAACCCTCCATCCCTGGAGGCACAAACTACGGAGGACCAAGAGACCATTCTCGGGCTCATTGCGAGGTGAGAAATAGCTAGCTCATCTACTCCGACTTCAGTACAAATAAGGCCAGATCTTTAACATAGCATAGCTTGCATCTCAATTCTGACTACAGCGATTTGGCCATTATTTGCAAGGACAAGATTCTCTCGGCCCATAGGCTTGTTGTTTGCCCTAGATCAAAATACTTTCAAAATGCTTGTTACGGCGGGTTCAAGGTATTTTAAGGTCTATCTGTTACCATCCACTGAACCTAAGACTGAGACTCGGTGATGACTTGCAGGAAGCCGAACATCCGATTTGTCTGAACGAAAAAGATCCGGTCCTTATTGAAAAAGTGCTGGAATTCCTATATACAGGAAATTACAGCGCTCCCCGGCCTACACATACCTTGGATATTACACAGGCCGATCCTGGATACGTACCTGAGATGGATAGGCCGCCCGCAGAGGAACTATCGCCGGGGCCCCAACCAGAAAATGATGTCATTGATGAAGTTGAGGTCCTTTCAGACGAGCACTTGAATGGAACAGTTATGAGAAGCCCAGGGAACGCGCCAGAGACACTTGCGCATGGCCCACGGACGAATGGGAACTCAGCTCCAATTGATAAAGTCCCACCAAAATATGGAATCGAGGAAGGGGATAATGGGGACATTACAGACCCTCCGGTCGATTCGTTACTTGACTGTCATCCATGTTACTTCCACGTGCGCATGTATGGTGAAGCAGACTACTTTATGATCGACGACCTGAAAAGCAAAGCAGAGGTACATTTCTGCGCATCATTCATGAGTTCCCCTGAAAGGGAGTCCTTTGCAGAGACCATCGAGGAATTGTATTCGACACGAGCCAATTACCACGAGCTGAGGCAAGTGGCGATCGAAATGATAGTTGGTAATCTGCCGAATCTGCGAAACGGACACACGTCGATAATTACTTCAGAACTGATGAAGTCAATTCCCGATTTCACATACGATTTGTTTCAAGCCACCCTAGATAAGTATGTGCGAGAGCCGTCCGAAATAGAACGAAATGATTCTCAAGTGAAGTTTGATTACTGGAGTCCCTCAAACAAGTACTAGTTTGCCTTTTGGGTTTTGTGATATACTGTGTTATATATTTTTCCTATCCCAAATCGACAAGATAATCAGGTTTCATGTCAATAAATCCACATTGTTTCACCTGGACTTTCACATCTTTGCAGGGCTTACATCGTGCGTCAGCGCGCGTCACCAGTACCTTCGTGCGCAGGGAATACCTTTGTTAGAAGAAACCTTATCTAGTTATAATTTTTGCATTAGTCAAACTCTTGTTCTCATTCCTCGCTCTTCGCCTGCCTTGGTTCTCATTCACTCTCTGTTATTTTCATGCTCTCTTCTCAATGCTCTTCTGCATCGATTGCGCTTTGTCAAATTACATAAAAGATCGAACTCATGTTGAGAGATGCCAATGCCTAGGGCATGCTGGTGGCTCTCGCTTTCAATCCTGATAACTTTGAACTCCGAATTCTTCTCTTTAACGTGTTCGGGGTCATGCGTAGTTGAATTCATCAGCTAGGTAATCAAGGTGGCATTAAAAAGGATAAAGTAGGGCAACATGTAAATTACAAACCTGAATATTGAGCTGTCTTTGGGATGCCTGCCTGTCGTGAGATAACAATATCTTTCATGGAGAAGGTATTGTTCTTCAGAAGACCCGTTCGTTCTTGATTCGCAACTGGCAGAGCATTGGAGATTGTTACCCCGTGATAGCTGGGGGGATTTGCTACTTCAGAGCGCTCCTTCGGAGCGCCCACGGGATGAGTAATAAGGACCGCCATCCCGATGAGGATGTTAAGGGAGGAGTTGAGTGGTGTAGAACGAGAGGATGGCAGTAGAACGTAAGCTACCATCATGGGATCTGATGATTGCTTAGCGCCAAAGTACGTTCTCCCCCTCCCTTTATTTAATCAAACGACGTGGCATTGGTCGTCTTTGATGTGAGGGCCTGTCAATCAGGTAGAAGAAACCAAGTCAGATTACTTCAGAGACTGTTTCTTGAGGTGGTCGATACCTCATGGCTCAATTTATGTACAGTCTCTTCTCCAGAACAGCAAGGACGGATAAACGTCAGAATGAGAGATGACCAACTGACGAGGTCACGCATGTAGAGTTCCCTCTGGTGAAGCCTATCGGAAGGCTGACGATCCGCTGCCTGGCGTCCCGACAGGACCCTGAGGCCATCACACAGCCTTAGGCATCAACATGGGAATGTCATAACACAAAAACCGCAGCCGTACATAAAAATGAAGAAATCTAAAAACACGAATCAGGAGTAGATCAGATATATGCATTTCAGCTCGAAGTTAAGTTCCTTCCTCTCGGAGATTGGCTTCGCTTATTGCTTCTTTTTTGGTACCATTCTATCAAGACAGTCACTGCTATCTTTGTAGTTCTATTTTTATTCCTCGTATCGACCCCCTATGAGTGACTGTGGTTTTTAGACCGCCTGGTTTGGTTTTTAAACCACTAGGGTCTTATGACTGTGGTTTTTAAACCACCGTGGTCTAAATACTCCCTGGGCTGGTTTTTAAACTACTAGGGTCTTATTACTGTGGTTTTTAAACCACCGTGGTCTAAATACCTCCTGATCTGGTTTTTGAACCACTAGGGTCTTATCACCGTGATTTTTAAACATTTTTTAAAAATATAAAGCGTGGGTATATGCTGCTTCAAAAAGACCTGATGTTCATGTCTATCTGTAACCCGAGATCTGCTTTAGGATTGCGAATATCACTTTATCACTTTATCATTAACAATAAGCTCACCCTCATACTAGCCGCGTTTTGTAATATGCTCAAATTTTCAAGTATTTTGGCACCAGATGTCCATCTGTGCAGCTGCTCCTACGTTATCCGGTCATCTTGGAAAATCTATGCATCAACTTTCGGAAGTTAGCGTGAAAGTCAAAGGATCAAACAGATTCATGCTAAAGTCTCTTGTCTTCGACACTGTTAGAATCGCAAGAAACATCCTTTAGCCGTAAGTCTGGCTTGTGAGGTTAGTAAAATTTGTCGCTAGCTTGCTTGTAGCTACCGTTTCAGCTTGTTTATATTTCAGCTTGTTTATACCCTCGGTCTCGCGCTCTGGTTAGGATGTTCCGGCTTACCCCATCTATCCCAGATACCCCTCCTCGCATACGGGCTTACGTCAGACAGGTTGATAAAGATGTCAATACAAAATAATATATTTCAATCTTTACGTACAACAAATAGAAATTCGAAAGTGCACAGTGCGCTCCAAACTACGTCTCCTGATAGATAAAGCTCTCTATTTTATAAACCTCGATCCAGCCGTCGGCAGGTACTGCCGCGCCCGACAGTCGAAGAGGACAAGGTGAACTGCCTGCGATGGTGCATTGCCTTTCCTTACGCCAGACTCTCTAGTAAGTGTACTGTGTGAACCCGGCATAGGTGGCCACTCTTCAACTGGAAGCGGGTGGCCAGGCTGATACTTGCCTTTGGGCTCTCAGAGGCACGTGACAACGGACAAAATGTAAGGCCAAGGCCCACTGGGCCTGTATTATCTGGAACTTTGGGCTAATTTTGGAATGATCAAGCCAGGCAAGTCAGCTTTTGTCTACCAGTTGCAATGCGAGCCCGGGTCGGTTATGGGTTCGCTGGATATTTTTGGTTGCGCGGATTCTGAGGAAGGCAAAGCGGGGATCACGAACAGCATATAAAACGCACCGCCTTAGTTGCAAGAGTAGATGTTGAGCGCGATCGATAGTGCACCTGAATTGGCTGATCATGCGCATACGAAGAACAAAACATTTCCTTCTTGACCAGTACGCCCTAAAACGCATCCTGGGTCTCATTCATTCGAGGCTAATGAAAACAATTGGAGCAACATATGTGCTTTTCAAACGAAGGCAAGGCTCTGTCTCCTTCCTGCTGTATTTCATCGCTCTGATGGTCACCGCGAAGCCATATTTGGCCGGGCTAGCTAGTTTATTTCGGAACTATCTTAGTGAGCTCCCCCACTGGCACCAGCTAACTTCCATCCATACTTACCGCCAACAGCGTCCACTGTCCACATTCAGTCCTCAAATGAAATGCACGACATGCTTACATCGTGGATTTCTTCCCGTGGGTTGGAGAGCACGGCAAGGTCCTTCCTGGCTAAAGTGGATACCGCACCGGGGGCTACGATGAACGACACAGATAAAAAGCTGCTGAAACTGTTGCCTCACCAGGGGTCGTTTTATTTTTGGGTATAAGGGCCAATTGCTATTCTACGAGGCTAGGCAGGAAGACTACCGCTACTTCGATCAGGAGAAGATCACATTAACTTCACTGGGGCGGTCATCCTACATCCTGAAGGATTTTCTCCAGGAATGTCGTTCCGAGTATCTGAATAAAATCAGAGATAAGATCACCATATTCGGTCATCGTGGCGTTCAGTGGAAACGGGATCGGGTCAAAGAGGCTCGGCCCTTGTCAACCGTGATTCTCCGCGAGAGTGAAAAGGCACCCCTGGTAGCAGATATGAAAGACTTCCTCAATGCACGAACCAGAAGATGGTATGCACAACGGTCCATCCCGTATCGGCGAGGCTACTTACTGCATGGGCCCCCCGGCACGGGCAAGTCTAGTTTTAGTCTCTCCGTAGCGGGGGAACTGGGCTTGGACATTTACACTGTAAGTATTCCCGCCGTGGACGACCAGTCGCTCAAATCTCTATTTCAAGAACTTCCAGCGAATTGTGTCGTCTTACTCGAGGACATCGATGCCGTAGACTCGGCACATTCTCGAGATTCAATGGCTGCTACGCCTGCTTCCGGGCAGGAGTTGTCGACAGTGACAAAGGGAGTGAGTCTCTCTGGGCTTTTGAACGTCCTTGATGGCGTGGCCTCTCAGGAGGATCGAATTTTAATCATGACCACGAATCATGTCAGTGCATTAGACGCAGCACTCATTCGGCCAGGACGTGTCGATAGAACGGTCCGGTTCCAGCTCGTCGACCAGGACGTTGCCATGCAGATCTTTCATTACATGTTTGCCCAGCAAGGGGATGCGTCAAATCAAGACCCTCACAGTCAGCCTAGACTAGGCGTTGAAAGTCAGGCCAGGGAGTTTGCTCGGAAGATTCCGGAAGGAAGGTACAGCCCAGCTCAGGTGATGTCCTATCTGCTCCAACATAGAAACGCACCAGATGTCGCACTAAGCAATCTCGAAAGATGGGTGGAGAGTACCAATGGACCAATAGCCCCCGTCCAGAGACGCTCAGTATCAGCACCGTAGCCTTGGGCAAAAGTCCAGCGTAAACTGGGATAAGATGATAGCATGTCATATAGTCAAATCTCAGACTAGGTCTAATACTGATTGTTCTCTAATAGTGGTAGATTAGAGACTATCTTTCCTCAATTGAATAATTCATATAAATTAGAATATGGGCAACTAGAGCCTGGTGCCTAGAGCCAGTCGTCGAAGCCGAGCGGATAACACATCAAGAAAAGCTAACAGTTGTTATCTGGGTAAGCTCAAGGTTCATAACATAGCGCTGTACAATCTGTGAGGGTATGGAAGAAAGGGCAGCGATTCCAGGGCCGAGTTCGGACACTCGATCTTCTCAAAATAGAAATCAAAGTGCAGTGTTGTTATTTCTACCATTAAAGAGAACTTAGCACCAGGAGTGTGGCTAAAAATTGGTCTTGTAACAAAATCTAGCGGATAAGTATCTAGGCAACGAATGCCCTCAGTAAGGATAATATGCGATTGACTCATTTCCAGTTTTCAAGTCTTAGCATGGGTCCGATATCGACCAAGTCTATTAGGCACCAATAACATCCAGATCCAGCTGCCTGTTCTTGCCTCTCACGACATGCAGAAGCGCAAGTAAAGCCATGACATGGCCCAAAATAATGACCAGTATTGTGCTTCGCTCTGGACATGCCAACTGAACACTTTGAAACGGGCCTGGTGGACCAAGAATGGTCGAACGAACAACAGAGTGCTCATTCCATACTAAAACTTGATACAGATTGTATAGTTTCCAGGGTTGACTTTCTAGGTTCGGTTCATGTCCGTACTGCTCCGTAGCCCATTGCTCGTAATCTTTTTGTGACTGGCGACCTAAATCCTCTTGAGCATGTACAGGAGACATCGATAACTATTTGGCTGATCAGTTTGCATGTAACTTATATTCTGTTCTGGGTATTTCTGTACCTACAGCGCGCTTGTAATGTGTTCGAAAGGTAGAGAAGGTTGCTGAGAGGAGCTGCCTAGCAAATTAAGGCGCCTTTCTGTGAGATTGTACACTCGATGATAATTTAGTATGCCTCTCCGAGAGGAGCCTACGGAATTCTTTTGTCCAATCAAGTACGTCAAATATCGTACAGAATTCTGTTCCTACTATATAAAATTAGACCTTTATATCAAAGCGGATTTCCATGCTTATGAAGCTCACCTGTATTGAGTGGGGTGTCGGCCGCAGGAATGGTAATATCATGTTTATATTACTTCGTTCTTTTGTGACAATTCAGGTGGGGCAGCTAGCATCCTTGTCCCGTATTTTAAGCTAGCCAGCAAACATAACGCTATAATGCAGTCAACATTACTATACAAGTAACTCCACGGAAAAAAGGATTTCACACGAAGCATAATTAAGATTGGCAACGCTCACAACCAAACCAGATGACGAACACTGTTTAGAATTTTAGACATCGTCACACCTGATTTGGCGCTGAACAGTGAACGTGCCTGAAATATAGTACGATCAAGATCAGCACCTCGCTAGCCCCTTCATCAAGATGCCTTGAAACTTTCTGATCCGGAAAACCACATATATGCGAATTGAATATCACATACTTACGTTCTCAATAATCCAGAGTTAGGACAATTTCACCTCTTGCCCATATACCCACATCATATGTTGAAGACTAGCGAGGTGGTAGCGCCTACTCGTTGCATTTCGGTCAATGGGAAGGGACTACCCGCCCCCCTCGGCTGGAATTTCGTATCATTACGTCTACGAATGCTACTTTTTATGCTATTGTCTATGTCGATTTTCCCTCAGCTCAAGCGTTTATTACCTCTTGAATAGAAATGTATAGTATTATGTTCGATACGTACCTAGATTAGTTCTATTTCTTCCAAGTAGCTCTTTCGACTTTTAGTGTTTCCTTTGAGTGGACACTAGCTGCCGGTTTTGAGAAATTGGCGATATACTGTATCGACCTCTTTTCAGCATGAAAGTAGACTCTTTATCTGACTATACTTCTTGTCGAAGACCGCTTTTAGAAGCAATCTCGGTTCATAAGACATAAAATGAACGATCCAACATCATTAGAGTTGGCCCTCTCCTCAAAGGTCTATTATTCCCGTATTATTCAATAATTGCAGTCCAAGCTATGCTCTCTCATCATGCGAGGGCTGCCCCTCGGAAGGCCTCAATGCTATGATACTAGAAGGGAGTAATTGACGTGAGTTGGAAGTATCACTGGTTTCCTCCATATTTCGTACAGGATCTTCCCATCTATGCGAGTAAGGCGTCCAGTGATTAAGACAACATTTCTCTACAAGACGAATCCGATTGAAAATAATGCTCTATCTGTAATAGATCACTTCGATGTCACAAAAGCGCAAACTGTTCATTCCATATGATGATTGCGACTCAACAATATTTTTGCCTTTCATATGATTTGCTATGTTTATCTTGCGCGAGGATAGTCGGCTGGAAAAGTGAGCTTCTCGATAGGATTGAAGCCAGATCGCGACAGATCACTCGAGAAGCGACCGTACGCACGGTTTCGTACTGCGAAACACCCAACATCAAGTGGTTGTGGTAGATGCAAGGAATGCGAAGCCACGTAGAGCTTTATACTGCTAATTTCGGAGCAAATTCGATCCAATTGAGGTGTAGGTGGCTATCGCGCCCGTCAAAGGTCATCTGCTGGTGTAGCTAGATACTGCTGATCTGCTGCCTTCTCGTCCCTTGATAGCCGTCCTTTCCTTAAATTTGTTCCAGGCAAATGCCACCGCTCTCGTGGTAGCTGTATCCCCGCCAACCGGAAATCTGCTGAAAGATATCTGCGCCCACTTCCAATGGGCTGTGAAGCCTGAACTCTTCGTTTGGGTTTTCTCCAAAATTGCTGCAAATTCAAGATTTTGACTATGAAACATGGCTTTGAGTTAGAGCGTTGGAAACAAAAGCTCTCTGTTCTTTGGACGGACAGAAATTGGAGGCATGCAACAGTTGGAAGGGAGGATCATTTGCAACGTGAACAATAAGATATCCGTCTTGCCAAGTAAGGCAGATTGCCCATATATTTTCCGCCAAACTCATGCCGCGGTGGTGGCCAAATCCGTGGAGTCTATTTGTACCCGTTTGAGAACATTCCCAAATGCTGTTGCCTTTGATATTGATAAGATTAGCAAGAGAACTACGAGCCCCATTCACCGATTCGGCCAACAACACAAGAGGTATATGATCCATGCTATCTCGCACAATTTGCGCACAACCGACAGGGGAGTTCTGGCCTGGAGATGATTGTAGGCATTCGTCACTGCGCTGCGCTGATTTTTGTGACTGGCAGCCCGGCCTTTCATATTCATGGGCGTAATCTCCCATGTCTCCAAGATTAGGCATACAAGGCTACTGAACTCACCCTTGCCCAAGATCCTCCCTCTTAGTTGATAATTGATGGATGATGAGTATCGGTAATGCAAGCGAAAAATGGTCCTTACTTATCTAGGGCGGCTAAGAGCATCTTCGGGTCTCCATGATAACCTGACCATGCTAGGATGGGCCGCGCTGTCCTTAACACGAGTCCGAGAATTGTCGCAGTGACACCATGTCTGACATTCGCTTGGTTATTTGCCCCCTGGTGAGGGTAGTCTGATTTACTGGAAATATCTGCTCTTATATTGAGGGTTCGGTAGAGGATTGAGTCGACTTGGCTGAACATGTCATGCCTGAACCACACAAAGATCGATATAATACGACGATGTAATACGATGTTGAACGAGATACCAGGCAAACCTCTGGTGACGAAAGGACAAGATGAAGTTGCTTGCGAAAATAGGTAGAGAGATTGGAGCAGAAAGCCACTGAGCCACACGGGGTTGGAAAAAACCAATAGGCAGTATGCTGATTCAACCAGTGAGCAAGTGCGAGCCAAATTTGGATGCCAGTACTGTATGTCCGTAACACTGGCTTACAATACGGTATAATCGTGACATCACCGTGACAAATTGTCGTAACACCTTTCGTAACAGATGGACTAGCTCGGTCACATGAAGTACCTAGGACTGAACTTCAGAAACAAAGTTCGTACGCAACGGTAGGTACGCAACGGTAGGTAAACCTCAATACTAGTACAATAGCTCAATAATATAATTATATGTGAAAAGAGAATTAGATATTCTGGACCACTGTAACGAGGGGAAAAAGTTTATTCTATGCGGGTTGGCGCGTGATTGCGCAGCCACCTCCGATCAACACGATGTATTATTGATCTAAAAGTAGAAATCATTCGACTGGAGAGGCAGTGGATTTACATGGTAAAATATTGTTAATTGTGTTGCAGGTATCTTGCGGCATACCTCCGATAAAACCCTTCATTACTGCAAGGAATTCGTAGTTGTTCGTAGTTGGACCATAAGAACACGAGAAATAAGATTAAGGCACTGTAGCAGACTTCAGTACTGTAGAGACTCTACTTGTGAGCGAAAGCGTAGATGTGAACCACAAGAATTGGAAAGCCGAGACCTCCTTGCATTTAGCAGGAAGATATGGTTACACTGACGTGGCTCAGATGATAATTGAAGTCGACAAGGTTGATATTAACCTGAAAAACGCAAATGATGAGACTCCTCTCTTCTTAGCGGCTTACTATGGGCAAACCTCTGTGGTTAAGCTATTGATAAACAGCAGGGACGTTGATATCAATGCAAAGGCAACGAACGACTTCACGCCTTTGTCGGTGGCGGCCTATCAGGGTCATCGAGAAGTGGTTAAATTGTTACTTGCCGTACCGAATATCAAGGTTGCGGAGGTAACCTTTCTGGCGATATCGCCCTCTCCCTGGCAGAACGCCGTGGGTGGGATGATATAGTACAGTTGTTGCTACAATATGATTGATAACTTTGAGCGCGATAGGAGAAATTTTCAATTTTGCTACAATATCTTAGAACTCAAACGACAACATTTATAGCGTATATACAAGAGCTTCCTGGGGGGTTGAGTCTTCTTGTAGGCCATCTTGGCCGAAGAAAGCATTTGGAGTTGCTCTGAAACTGCCCATTAAAATTGCGAAATTTGGAAATGCTGAGCTTTCCGGCCACAGCAATCATGCCGTGGAAGCATTGCAATCTAAGAATGCAGAATTTTACTATATTAAATTGGTGGACCGTGGCACATCTCATAGAGAGATTTACCTCAGGAAAGTCAGCGAGGACGGTAAGTGACAGTGGCGTCCGTTGTCACATTCCATTTTGGGAACGAGAAAGTGGTCTTTCAACCCCTAATCACATAATGCACCGATACCAAATATGAATAGAGCGTAAATTACTTGTCCCAATAAGCAATGTAATGATAAGAATGCGACGGAATTGCTAAGGGAACTGCCGCTCGATCTCCACAACTCTGACATCAGAGAAGAGCATTTTCAAAGCCTCAAGACAGATCCAGAAAATGTGTCTGCTTAATTTGCCTTCTGAATTACTCCTCGTCGTTGCAGATTTCCTGGAGGCCGAAGGAAACATTAACTCATGGGCTCAAACCAACCACTATACTTACTCTCTACTAAATCCGTACTTATATCGACGCAATTCGCTGCGCTCTGGAAGTTCAGCTCTATTATGGGCAGCCCGACAAGGTATCGAGGCGACAGCTCGAATGTGTTTGTCTGAAAGAGCAAATGTTGGGGCGATCGATGGCGTCGCCAGAACACCGTTGTCTCACGCTGCCGGGAACGGCCACGACCGGGTGGTGAGCCTGTTAATAGCAAATGGAAGGGTGGATATCGATGCAAAGGACGACTTCAACATCACACCGTTATCAGAAGCTGCGTTCGGTGGCCACGAAGGGGTGGTGAGGCTGTTACTAGCGACTGGGAAGGTGGATGTCAACGCAAAAGACTCGGAAGGCTGGAGTCCGTTGACTTGCGCTGCCCGAAAGGGTCACGAGGAAGTGGTGAGGCTATTGCTAGCGACTGAGGGGGTGAACATCGACGCAAAGGACTCGGAAGGCCGCAGTCCATTGTCTCACGCTGCCCGTAAGGGCCACGCGGGAGTGGTGAGGCTGTTACTAGCGACTGAGGGGGTCAACGTCGACGCAAAGGACTCGGAAGGTCGCAGTCCATTGTTTCGCGCTGCCCGGAAGGGCCACGAGGAAGTGGTGAGGCTGTTACTAGCGACTGGAAGGGTGGATGTCAACGCAAAAGACTCGGAAGGTTGCAGACCATTGTCTTACGCTGCCCGGAAGGGCCACGAGGAAGTGGTGAGGCTATTGCTAGCGACTGAGGGGGTGAACATCGACGCAAAGGACTCGGAAGGCCGTAGTCCATTGTCTCACGCTGCCCGGAAGGGCCACGCGGGAGTGGTGAGGCTGTTACTAGCGACTGAGGGGGTCAACGTCGACGCAAAGGACTCGGAAGGTTGCAGTCCACTGTCTCGCGCTGCCCGGAAGGGCCACGAGGAAGTGGTGAGGCTGTTACTAGCGACTGGATGGGTGAGACGGCTACGCGCCGTTATCGGGAGCTTCCTTGAGTGGATATGAGGCGGTGGTGAAGCTTTTACCTGCGACCGGAAGGGTAGATATCAAATCTAGAGACTCTAGCTGCCGGACACCCTTGTTATAGGGAGGGAGGGAGGGCTATACGAGTTGGTGAAGCTGATGTTGGCGACCAGGCGAGTGGAGGCCAACCTACAGAACTCCGTCGTGAGTGGGGATAACGAAGTTGTCTCTTGCGACTAAGCGGGAGGGACGATCTGCGAGATGCTTCTGAGCGAGAGTGATGTGCTTAAGTTAGTAACTGTTCCTGACGTCGCTATACGCGGTCGCTTGAACCCGAATTCTATACGAGATCTCAGGACAGAGCTTCGTGAAATCCAAGATTAGGCCTACCCCTGGCACTGACCACCCTAAGCTATGCTTAGTTTCCGGCCAAATCGTCAACGGCTGAAATGTCCCGTTCTGCCGAAGAAATAGAATCCTCATTAGTTTGTTAAACAAAGTGCTGACTCAACTCACCATTCTAATGAAAAAAATATACATCTGTGTTTCCGGATTTGGAGAGCAATACCAGTCGGTACTGTACTATAGGCCTCATTACCGTGCGTTCCTAATCTTGAGAACGTTAGATCATTATCTCTGCACGAGCCCGATTTCTAAACAGGTGTTTGTTCTAAGCTTGAAATAATTTGTTCTCATAGCAACTTTCCGGCACTCCTGCGATTCAATCCGTCCCTAATGAGGTAGCATGGCTTAGTCCTGGCCTGAGCTCTAACCTGCGGTTATTTAAAACCAAACTACATATCAAGATTGGCAAACTGGCAGATTTTCACATGTGTGTTACGGGACGTGGAGACAGAATACCCTACGGAAGACAATAGGGCCTTATAGTTGTACCGGAGAGAGCGGTCTACTATCTTTTGAGATGCCACACTTGATGTACGTATAAGTTACCGTGCCGAAGTATCGCAGAGATATTTTCTTCAGTAACCAGGAAATATTCATCACCCTCAGCAGTAAGTTCGGAAAGTTCATCGGACGCTCAACTTGCCATCTGCTCTTTACTACGGCCGTATCGTTATAAAAAGGAGTCTAATGATCCTGGCTGCGACAACAGCGAACCTTGATCACTTAAACCCTATGAGATCGTGATTGTGTCACTCGCATGTTGTACACACCTCAAGCAACTTTTTGCTCCATCCCAAAACAAAAGCCAAGCACAGGGTAACCGCTGTAGCAATAAAATGTACATATGATAGAAAGATCTCTAAAAATACGCGTCCGCCATGGGGTACTCATGTCGATTTATTGCTAGGTCTTCTTTTGCATTTAGTCAGAAGTCTTTCCTCTATTTCAAATTGTAAATTGGAATTTATTTTCCTGTGGACTTGAAGGGAATACAACCATGCCTAGGACACCACCGAGCGGGCTAGGGACAGCTATTCTGTTACGGGTTGTAATTAATTTGGACGAATGAGCGCGGGTCTACATTTGGGGGAAGTAAATTTGACTCCAGAGGCTGCTGCTCTCGTATACTCTCGTCTCTCTATTTAGGGATCACGCTTCGACCACCGCCTGATGCTAATTTTGGATCTAAGTGACTGGAATTAGACACAATTCCCTTCGCGACAAACTTCTCTTTACCCTTCACCTTTGAAAGAGAAAGGAATATCCACAACTGCACAGAAAATTGAAGAGAATTAGGAAAGTCTGCACCTTTTCATACCTTCCTAAATCATCTGATACCGCCGCACCGTCTGTGGCGCCCGTTCCCTCTACGCGTATCTCCATCGACTCGGAAACGACCATGCGATGTCGACGCGACTCATTCAGGGCCAAAGCTATCCCAAAAAAAAAAAAAAAAAAAGGACCCACAGTGTCGAGCGGAATCGGGTGCTTGAGGATCGTTTTCAGGCAAGTGAATCCGTCCTTGGTTTAACAGCGATTCCAACCAATCGAGTGATCAAGACAATAATTTACACAAAACACAATGCGCAATTTAAGATACGACAGTAAGCTCTTAATACTACTTTTGAGTCTGTGAGAAGTGCTCCAGTCACTCGTAGAAGACTGCACTTGTGTGGAGTGGGTGGCTTCGCAGGCAAGTTAGTGGGTCGAGTGTGATTTCTTGGATTGAATCAGCTTCAGTCACTCGACAATCAAGTACTTTGCTATGCCCTAAGTATCGATCTAGCCCCCCTCTTATAAATCTAGATGAAGCCATAGCGAGCGAGCACTCCTCTCAGTGACTCCTCTCAGTCATTACGTCCCGGCAACCCGAAGAGCAGTAGAATTGTATCCCAATCTTCACCATATCTTAGAGGTGCATTTCACATTTCCGTTATCATAATGTTAGTAAAAATCTGGCAGCTACAAGAAGAGAGCCCAAAGTCCAGCACGGGCTTAACACGGGAGAACCATTTATCAACAGCGGCGTTGAAATAGGCAACATCTGTGAGGACTGGTGCGTCCCAGTTGCTCGGGCAGTTGCCATCTCCTTCGGTGCCATAGAAGATTGGTGTGCCATAGAAATATGTCCCGCAGAGGCGGACGACACTCTTGTTGAGGAAGGGACTGTCGTAATTGAGGCTGGATCCGCCATTCCTGACACTGTTTTAGAGGACTCGATTTGTTTCATCCTTGTGGTCAACGCGGACAGAATCGCAGTTGATTTGGGGCTGTTTGACGTCAATTTGGTCGCTTTGAGAATGCTTGTCGAGGACTGGATGGCCGTCAAGGCGGTTTGGTCATGTAAACCGTCGCAATAGAACAAGAATTGCTGAAATTGTGGAAGGACAGTAGCGGAGTTGCGGGGCAAGTCAAAGGACGCTACGCAGGACTGGCATGCTCGAACAAGAGTGATAAATGCCGCGGCCGTAGGGCATAGATCAGTGGTTTTACCAGTAGACTCCGCTTCTAGCATCGCGTCATTGCATGGATCGTAGCATTTCCCAGGAATCCGCACCGACAATTCTCTCTTTGCATTCCCTGGTGGTCCTGGGAAGATGAAAATATCATAGTCCAAGCCAAATTCGTACGGGTTTAAGTTAAAATATCCTGGCGAGACTTCAAAGAAGCCAGCTTCACCCGTTGCGTCGGACGCTTTTCCGAACTGGGGGGTTAGCAGTGGCGGGCTTGGTACACACTGGTCGGGTGCGCAATAATAGGTGTCTGCGGGCGGGCCAGCCTCAAAATTGCACTCCCCGTCCGGTGTCTTCTTATCCGGCTGGCAGAGGTAGTGTGGCGGACAGCCCCACGTATAGTCAGTTGGCTGAGGGAATGGAGCGGTATATGTCGGGTTTTTGATGCGAGTCGGGCAAATCGAAAGAGAAAATTCTAGAATACGATGAGCCAAAATCAATGGGCCGGCACACGGGAGCGATGATGGACGTACGAGTCGGTTCTGAGGTAGTGCTCCAGTTCGGATAGCTCACAGAAGTTGCTGGAAATGCGCTTCGCGTAGGCTCAGTTGTGAATGGGGGGGCCACGTTCACAGAGGTTGTTGAGACCTTATATTCCGTCGAGTGATCGGAAACTGTTAAAGCACATGTGCAGTCTGAAAAGGCTGTAGCTATCGACGTAGATGTGACGGTAACAACCTCTCCAGCAACAGAAACGTGTGGGCCATCAAAGAGGAGGAAAGAGGCCATGAAGAGCCTCGCCAGGAGAGCCATAGTGACGGTCTCTAAGATATTCCAGACATCTATAAATTCCACTTTGCCGGGAGATCTCTATTAAAGGATCCGTTGTGAGAACTGTCTGATGCGAAAGGCCACGAACGTGCGGCACTTGACCTTATGTAAAGATCTCGTAAGTTAATCCATCATGTATGAAGCAACGACTAATGGTTTAGCTCTAGCCCAGTTTCCTGTCGAAAATATAGAGATAAAATTTGTAATGAGTTTACATTGAATGATGCGCTATGTGAGCAATACTTCACGCTGGTACTGAGTTTCACAATGTAGGCAATCTTTGGACAAGATTACACCAGTGGGTTTGATTTCCATAGAGCAAGCTGACTTTCGTCAAATTCTACGCTGACGGTCGCAGGAAGTGCGCAAGTAGACGAGCATAGCGGAAGGCCCAAGCGTGTAATCCTGCTTCACCTGAAAATCCATCTCAGTCTTGGGAAGTTCCAATTTTCTCGCGACTTTTTCGGTCTGCTCATTTAGTGCATCGTCGATGGCTTCCAACTTGTTTCCTTCGTTGGCAACCAGCCTCGTCCGATGACGTGCGGTCATTTGTCATCAGCGCGATGGTAGTAACAGACCAGGGAGGGGTTCCATGGCACGTTGCGCAAAGACAATCTAGGTTTCCGTCACCAAAATAGTCGTCACAATAAAAAACAGTAATCTGTTCTCCGTTTTCGATATTGCGAAGAGCCTCTACGACCATTCTGCCGGACCTCACAGTGAACAGACGACAGTTTGGATTACAATCATGGTTGACAAACCGCGCAGGCCCTAGTAGTACGGATACGGATTTCTTGCCCGATTCGACTATACTGAAATCCTTCCCTGTTTGGCGTAGACAAGCCTCTTCCTTGTCACTCAGGCGGGCAGTAGTCCCTATGAGGTACTTGACAAACTCACCGGCTTTGATGGGCTTTCGGGCAAAAACGGCAGCTTCGAACCGCGTGTAATCGTACGCATTGATAAACTTAATTTCGAATGGACATTGTGGCCGAAACATACGGAAATATATGCGAAGGTGTCTCCTCAGCAATTGTTTCTCGGTGGGACTAAGAGTCCTTTCTGTCAATTTTTGAAGGCCGGGTAGACCGAACAGTTCTTGTTCAGTCTTAGCGAAATTCCCCTTCGCAATCAAAACATCGCGGATGATACGCGAGGCATCAGCAGCAGGAAAACCTCGGAGCGGTAAGTATTTAAGACTACTTTTGGTTGTTTTCAAAATGGGCTGATCGACGTTGGCTTGAGAATCAGGGCTCGGACACTTCAAGAACAGACTGTCAATTAATACCTCTATGGCAATGTCATCATTTCGGGCCAGCATTCTCTGCGTCAAGGTAGTGCGGGTTGCTCGTAGAGAGCGAGCGCGGGCTTTCGCGGCCATTTTTCTGTGGGTATTCCTTCCAGTAGACTGTCCCGGACGCGAGAGCAACTTTTTATTGAAGGACGCATTCGGTGCCAAAATTGGACAATCAATCAGACCAGTCCCCAATAAATAGGGCTTCGTGCCAAATATGACAGTCTCGCCGGTGCCACGGGTAGACTTTTGTAACGTGGGCCCTACACTGGGTGGAACAGAGCATGACTCTATCTACTGAGAACCATTAAAGTTCTATGGGGTGAGGAGTATCAAGCGTGTTTGTTACTCCGTAGAGCCAAGATGACGCACAGTGGATTCTCGAAACAGTTCACCTACGAACCGACTTCTTCAAATGAGGCTTCCTAACAATTATTACACAGTGGCTTTCTAGCACTCTGGCCATCACATACATGACCCGATATTCTCTTTTCACTTCCTCAAAATGCCACCGGGCAGAACATGTATCCAAAATCGTTCCACGATGTCTCCCAGACTGTAGTTACTGTCGGGTCAGTGGCGAGCGCTTGCCGTCGCAGTCCTCGGCCTTCGCTCCGTCAGAAGGGTAGTCGTAAGCCTCACTGGAAAGCTCCACTAGCTTGTCATTACCTGGCGCCTCATATGACAAGTTGGCATCGCAATACATCTGAACTGGCGTCGCGGCAATGGAAAAATCATTCGAATTCCGGGAAGGAAGACAAGGAGCGGGTAGCTCGCTGATCATGTCGCTTAAAGTCCTGACCGGGCGTGTTGCCTCTGGCTCTATTGGATTCCCCTCAATCTCACCGGGGAGATATTGATTAGTTCCGGGGCAAAACTTGTGCACCCAGTGTCGTTTTTCAGGACTACATCGACACTGTCCGGGCCGGAGGTGGTGTTTCCGCTTGAGTAAGACCCATAGGATGATCGTGCAGGTAATTCCGGCTACAGGGATAACTGTGCCAACAGTAACAGGCACAATCCAGTGGGCTTCTTGGGCATCTGAATGGGGGTAGTCGTGGAGCTGGAGCTGGTCGTGGCAACGGACGTGCTATATGGATACCAGGTGGCTATTGATTTTGTGTAAGTGGCACCGAATAGGGATTTCAACTGTGGATCTCCCCAAGAGGCGGGTGCTGTTTGAGTTGCTTTCCCCTTTGCCCTGTCAGTATTGCCCTATGTCAGCGAACCAAAGGCCTGCTTTTTCTTCATCATATGTATATAGATATGTCACTGGAATGGCTCTTGACTCACGTTCCCCCAATCTGCCTGGTCACAACGTTAGGCACACGATACTCCTCCACCAACTCTGGAGAGTATGTTGTCTGGAACTCTAAATCGTTGAGACTGAATGTCTGTAGGATTCCACCCTCGAGGCAGAATGACGGATCTTTGTATAGACCCCCGACGACCAGCATATGACTAGGTAGCACACCAAAGCATTGGTGACCACTACGGCCGTGCCTAGAAGTGCCATTGTAGGCTTTGATCCACACGAAGGACGGTAAAGAGAGAATATACACATCATCATATGGTGCGGATGTCGAATTCTGTCCGCTGTAGCCACCGTAGATGTAAATGTTGTGAGAACTCCCATCCGATGAAGACGCAAGAGTAGAACAAAAAGAGGCATGGCCATTTGGTGGCACGTCGCCCGTCGTGTTTTGGAGATACCTTTCATTCAACCCTTTAGCTGTCTGGTGCCTTGTTCTATAGAGCGGTGATGAAACACACCATCTGTCTTGCGCAATGTCATACAACGCGATTTCTCGCATGAAGTTCGAGTCGAATTGAGACTGTGCGAGGTCAGTCAGATCTGATCCCCCCAACGGGGCAAGAGAGGTAATAGTACGTCTTGTTCTTGCTGGGACGAAGAAAGACCGGACGGAAAGAGATACTCTGGGGTCTTCACCCCGCCAATGGCTACTAGAACCCCTTGCTCAGAAACTGGTACCCAGATAAGCTGCGCATCAGCTCGACTCATGATTGATTTGGGTAGCGTTGAGTTTCTCCAAACCTTCTGGTCTCCTACAGCTGTCAGGTTAAGCATGATCAGAGTGTCAGCTGTTGTGTTCGCAGAGGCATCATCTGATGTGATGGGACCCCATCCTTGTCCTCGCATACCCCCAAAGTAGAAGGCTAAATTCTCGCTGGGCACTGAGACTTGTCCGCCACTTGTGACGTATCGCGTTAAATCAGTTGGTAGCGATGAATTGAAGAAATACACCTCGTTTCCAGTGGACACGCCCTTGGAATATCGAAGCCCGAGCAGTTCCCTGGGCCCAGGGGTAGCCTGGCTATCTGTTGGTCTGGTCAGGCCTCTATTGCAGCGGAATTAGCGAAAGCGCTGAAAGACCGAAACACCTTGCCGAACTAACCCGTAGAGGATGATCTCCTGATTGTTGCCAAACATTGCACCGCCTTCAAAGTTGGCTTGTTTGGTAACTGGGTTGGGTCCCCTGGAGAAAAGTCCAGATAGATTGGTTGTCTTCACATCGAACAAGTCAGCGAGAGGCAAGCTGAAGAACGTGCCCTCAGCGTTTCCTTCATGGGCCGATTAGCTTTGATTGGCCTCGTCTTTTCATCCAGCGTTCCAGAGCTTACCATCACTCTCAGGAACATCGATAGTTCCATCAGAATACCCACTGGGTTGGGTTAGTGATGCTACAAGGGACGAAGGGGTAACAACCGACCTTTGCCACCACAAGGAACCACCGTTCAGGATGATGGTTTGCTGGAGTTGAAAGGCTTTAGGTGATCAGTACTAGGCAAGGGGATAGTTCCCGGTTCGGAGTGAGCCGAGGCGTACCGCAAAATTGGTTCCAGTTGCACATTGTAATGTTAACCTGGGTCTTCCAAGATTCTGCAGCGACAAGCAAATGACAAAGAATCAGATGAACCACCGGCCATGGTGATAGACGAATACGCGGCATTGAGGGTGGGATGGACGGGCGAAATGTTGGCATTTTATGGATCTAGCAATGCATTTTATACAATTGAGCTAGACGTGCGGTTTGTTACTATAACGAAATGTTACATGAACCACGGCCAACTCGTCCAACACAGGCAGAAGGAACTGATAACCTCGTCGCCTGTAAGTAAGCTCTTCCTACCGCAACCAATTGATCCAAGTACTTTCAACTGGTCTGACCCGAGAGATTGGCGTACCCTTTGATTTCTCAATACAATCGGTAATATATACAGCAGTGTTTGCCCTCCTCATTAAGCCTGTTTGACGTGTTCGGTTTAGCCTCCATATTCCTAATTGCTTGCGTAGATGGTTTTAACTAAGAAGGTGGCGAATTCCGTGAATTATGGAAATTCTGGAACTGTCCATTAGGGGAAAGCAGAAGTGTGTAGCCATTCTGTCCAAAGTCTGCGGTAGCCATTTAGCGGCTCGGCCCACGTACCGGTGGACGGCCACCTAGGAGGTCGGGCGGATAGTCAGTGCTGCCAGAATTACTAGGAGAATGTTTAGTTGAGGAGTATACCGTAGACGAGTTTGCTATTCTCGATAAAAAAAGATCCGAGTGTCTTTTGACTAGCCGCCAACCCATATTCTCACCGTCTGCTGGACATTATACGCAGGGCTGAAGTGGACTTGATTGATTCAATTATTAAAAAAAAAAGGCAGGGATGGTGAAAGTGAAATAGACGGAAAAGCAAGCCGTAATTCACGGAATCCATCCAATACCGCTCAGCCACTTATCGCCTATCCGAGGCTCTCGCCCTTTTGCGTAGTCGCCGTCATTGGAAGTCCCATGTTACGCGTTATCACGTGTTCTTCCACAAGGATACTGCTGATCCGAGCGTAGTGCGACGCCATGAGTGCTACAACCCCATGATTAAAAGACAGCGTTAAGCGGTTAACATAACGACTTTATTGAACAGGACTCGTCTAACTGACTTCCCTAATAGAACGCATCTTGCGATCCCACCGTCCATTTAGAGTCGTTTGGAGAATTCAGTCGCAAACCACATATTTCTCACAGGAACGCCACACGCGACCGCAACGTTTCCCTCGCACGGTCACCAATGCGTTTTGCTGGATCCACCGCTACGGAGATCAAGGGCATGAAAAGTCAGTACATGACATACCTTTGCCGCGAAGCTTGCAATCAGCTTTCTGTTCTAGATCCAGTCTGGGTATATTTCTGATGGTCACGAAGGCCTGGACTAAGCTGGCCCTCGTTACAGTATTTTTGTACAGAATTGTAGTATCCTCTGAAATATTAGGTGATTCTATATACTGGAAAAGTGGATAGCACCTATCCCAATTGTCCTGACGAAGTTAGTGCTCTTTTCGGCTAAAAAGAATGCAGCCGACGGAGATTCCGAACAAGCGAATATAACATTTTTAACAGCAACGGCCTCTTGGAGAAGCAGGGTCAATATAGATTTACCGTAGCTGGCCGGATAGGTAAGGTAGGCATTGACCGTCTCGACCTACCCACCGAAATTTTCCCGAAGGTGCTCCTTGACCGTTGTTAATATGTACTCAAAAAGGATACAAAAACGGGAGGCAGGTGAAAAGTGCCCCCCATACATTTCTGCACCTGCTAACAAGATTTAGCTAGGTTAGGGGAATATAATTATTTCCACTCATATCGCATTTCCAGTCCAAGAACATCTGGCTGTTGCGGACTGATAAAACATCAGAACTGAAATGAATGAAATTCCGTCGCTATTAGTAAAGACAAGAGAAAGGGTGGTGGTATCTTACTCGTCGCTGCCGCCCCCTCCCCGCGCGGGCAGAATCCTTATAAAATACCTTACAGAATCTAGGCGGTATTTCATCCGACTATACTCCGTAGAGCTAGCTGAAAGAAGGAGCCAAGCGATCGGAAGGTGGGACTTCAAGAAGGCGCTCAGCCAAACTAGGAAGGAGTCTGTCTACATGGTGCGCTATGTGGACTTCGGGCGAAGCTTCTGGCTCCTGTACCACTCGATTGTTTGCAGAACGTCTTAACTAGGAAGAACAATCAACTTTTGTACCATGGGGCTTGGGTACTACGGTGCAGGTTCACACAATCTGACTGGGGAGTATATCTCCCATAGCATATCAGATTATGTTGAAGCTAAAGGAGATCAGATATGG
The DNA here is from genome assembly GCF_028828155.1 of Penicillium subrubescens. NCBI lineage: Eukaryota > Fungi > Ascomycota > Eurotiomycetes > Eurotiales > Aspergillaceae > Penicillium > Penicillium subrubescens. Next base: position 22,988 of record NW_026643158.1, on the reverse strand, counting down.
TAGATAGGCCAGATTATCAAGCTCGATAAAAAAGGCCATAGACACTACTGTATTGAGCCGATCCCCGAGGCCCCGTCGATCTAGCGCGTCTCCACCAAAGGGGGGACCGCGGCTCAAGCAGCTGCAGGGCCTATGGATGGTTCATGCAAGGCACATACTGTAGCTAACGTAATTCCCGGCTGATCTGGACACCCGCCCGAGCTAGACACCCCAAAACACTATATTAAACGCGATAAATTACAACATCGTATCTAGACAACTGTGGGTATCTTGGATAATAAATGAAATTAGTGTATTCTAGATAGTATTCCTAGCTAGCTGGAGCAGGATTGAAAATTAATTCATAAGAAGTTATAGAGATATATATATTTACGTATTAAATGTCCAATTACCTTGTATTTTATGGTAAAGTGACGGAATAATTCTCTAAAGGGTTTAAGACCTGACTATGTTGTTCCAGATGCTGAGCAAAGCGTTCCTCCTAAATTTCAACCAAAAGTATGTGTTGGTGGTTGAATGATAGAGGGATAAAAATATGGCATTTAATATGGTGTTTTGGGGTGTCCAGATCGGCCAGAAATTACGTTAACGTAGTTCACGGCCGAGCGGGCCACACGGTCGTGCGGGCCACCCCAAAACACCATACTACATGCGATAAATTACAACTTCATATCTCAACAACCGTTTGAATTTGAGACTGAATATTAAGTACGAACAAAATAAAGAGTATGAATAATCTACCCATGCGGTAGAAAAAGATAGAACTAAGGACTAAGAGAGGTATATATATTCGAATCTAAAACATCAAAAATACGCTGTATTTTATGGTAAAGTAGCGATATACCCCTAAAGAGCTTATGAACTTATATATATATTATTCCTATAGGGATATTAAAGTATATCCTATAAGATGAGCCAAACTAAACATTTGGGGGTTGAAATATAACGGAATCAAAATGCAGCATTTAGTATGGTATCTTAGGGTGGCCCGCACGACCGTGAACTACGTTAGCTAAGCCTCTGCTGAGTCATGGATTCAAATTGTTGGTGGGGTCGGGGAGAAGGAAGGTAAGGTTAGGTAAGATAGAAACAGCTGTATCTCCGGAAGAAAACTGGACTCTCCCTCTCTTCCTTTCCTCTCTCTTTTTCTCGCGGCCTCTCCCTATTGGTGTAATAATGGGTGTAATAATTCATGCGAAAATCATTTTCGCCCGCTCCGGAGTCTCCAAGCCACCAAGTCTCAAAGTGGAAGGTACACATAGGCGGGTCCATTTTTGGATCGCCCCAACTACTCCGTATGCCTTCCTAATTGACGCGCAGACTGTAGGCGAGCGTCAAAAGTATACTGTCCTAGACGACGATCATTTCTGGCAAATCCGCGTCGACAGGCATGCCATCATGAAATCCACTGTGCTGAATCAGGAATGACCTTTTTGGGAGACGAGGCGATGAGGTAGGTCATAAACAGGCGTTGGGCAAACCATTGATGACAAGCCAGTTAAAAAGACGGTTCACCTGGAAATATGCCGTAACGTTCGATCTACCATGGTGAGACTAGTACTCCGTACACCCACGCCCTTCAAGACGTTAGTGGCGGCGATGCAGGAGAAATCGCATCCACTCGGCTTTTCTCCGAACGTAAAATGTCATGGGTTAAGGCCAATTGCGACGGGATTTGGTATTATTCCCTTGACATTTCGTACGTCAAACCTCTCGGTAGTAGGAATATTAATATTCCTAGAGGCGTAAGCCGCAAATAAAATCCAGCTCCCGCGACGATCCTAATTTTACTTATTGCATTACTGGCCAATGAAATGAGTGTCCGTTTTTCTCGCTTCTTCTTTTTTCAATTAATCACAAGAGCGAATCAGGGGAAAGAGAAAAGAGAGACCGTAGCCGCAAGCCGACTAGCGCGGTGGTTATGGTCCCACCTCCATTCCAAGTTTCCCGGGTCATCCTTTGACAATAAGAAGAGAATATCGCCACAAATACAAACGGAACACGGAGTGGGACTTTAATGAACTACTGGATTGAAAACATACATCTCACCTGCTCATCATAAAGCCTGATTTAAAAAAAGAGGAGCAGCAATGCAAGAGGCGCCTCTGGTAAAGCCGTTGATCTCGAGATCAAGACGGTAGTCTAGACTCGATCGATCATACACCCTGGCTCCGCAAATGGCCCCACTTGGTATACTAATATAGGTTCGTGTCGTTCCTGAAAGGGAGGAGCCCCAAGCTCCTTCGCGCCGATCCAAGAATCCTAGGAGCCATATCTAATTGCGAGGATGTTCTCGGGCTTGGCCTCGGTTCGTCTGCCCTCTACGAGTAATCGTAGATTCCAGCTATTAGTCAGCTACGATCTTGCATTGTTTGCGAAACGGGGGTGGATCATTCAAGCGCTGCAGCTCTGACAATTTGGCGTCGACCTTTTCTAGAGGCTTGTGTTTTAGCTTGCTTGATGTACGTACATTGGCGATCTGCGAGGATCTACGGCCGGTCCAGTTCTCGCTGATACTAGGAGGGGAAAAAGGATCAAGCACGGGCCGCCATTTGCCATAAAGTACTCCGTACATATCACGATGGTGGGGTTGGGGGGGGGGGGGGGGGGGGGATCTGTCTTGCGTCGAAATACGGTCCACCCCCGTAACGCCTAGTCGTAGCATTTCAAGTCCGGCCCGAAAGGGGTAGCGGGATGGCCCTGAACCTTAGTATCCTCGCAAGCTATCACCCACCCTCTGTATGGAGGTGCTAGAGAAGGGGCCCTCCAAGGACATTCAGCCCCGCTGACGGCTTCCTTTTCATTTGCTTTGCTGTTACATCGCATCACCAGGTGGATTCGTCCCAGTTGAGCACCGGGCTGGGGGGCCGGGGGTTAGGAGGGGGAGGGGAGAAGAAGAGCATTGTCCGCCCTGTTTCCACCTAGGCGGCCCACCCTACATCCGATCGGCATCGCTGGACTATAGTTCCGTACACATTCTAGGGTATGCTATTTTTCATACAATTTGACGGATTCTGCTTGCCTTATATATACAGACAAGAGATAGGGGAAACTGGCCAGGTATTATCTGACGGAGCTCCGGTGAAGTGGTGCCCAAACGAGTGCAAAGCAATCCACCACTCTGCCAAATTCGCTACTCTACCATCTTGATCCCAGCTTGCTAGCTAGACCGACGGCGCCCCAATCAGAGCTAGTGAGACGTTAGCGACTACGCATGATAGTGCTCCGGCGGGGCCGTTAACGTAGCCGTGCACAGCTCTCCAAATGCATGGTCGATCTCTTACTCACTGGCCATTAGTTCTTTACAATTGACTGTTAGCTTATAGCTGCGTATATTATATGCCCAGACCAGCTTCATCCTGAACAATTTATGTTTAGCTTCATGATATCACGCAGGTTAAGTCCGAAGCCGCTAGTAACATTAAGCAAACGCAAACAAGCAGCATCGCAACTCGGCCCGCTCAAGTCTCAGGATGTATGCTTTCTAAGAAAGATGTAAGAAAGAAGTGAGCGGGTCCGGACTGCAAATTAGTTCTTGTCAGTTCCTGAGCAGGCCCGTCTGGTCTCGTGAACTCCTCTTGCCGCGAATCCCCGGCCAATGTTGGAGCCCGTTGTGGGTATCTTACGGCGGAAGATTGCCACAACCGTCTGTGGCCATTTGGACGTCAGAGGTGGTCCGCCGGCGCAGATCCAGTCGTGCTTCATATGTTTGAGTTTACAGCATCACGTTCACGTTTCTTAACGCAATTACTCTCCTACCACCCCCTGGCACCCTCTACAGGCTGATTTCCGCTTCCAATCCCTTGCTCGGTGCTATCAACTTAAGGTATGGCGGGGTGAAGATGGCGTGCAGCAGAAGATAACAACCGCAAGGCAAACACGGGGCTATACCCTCCAATATGTTGTACCTTTGTCCAGAACTTCCACGATGCGCTAAGAGCTTAGTCCAAGAGCGAACGATTGTCCCTATACTCATTTGGATCAACGTTTGGCCCGCTAGTGCCCATCAGTCAGTTGGCGCCATGATGCCCTGGTCTGTCTGTCGCTTGCGCCGTTTCACTCATCATCCCTGTCTTGGAGCTAATGCAAGGTGGTACGCTAAAGCGCCTGTTTAATGAGCCAACTGTGCCATTGAGAGCGGTTCGCTTTTTGCCGGAACGGAGTATAGGCTTCAGGTAGTCACTATAAAGAGCATTAAAATCCTGCATTTCTTGGTTCTTTCGCAATATCCCTCAGTTCTCTTTGAAGCCTCATAATGATCGAAACACCCCAGGCAGGCGCCCCATGCACTCCTTCTAGCTCTCGGCAGGCTCATTGCGAGCAGGCTGATGACATGGACACACAGGCTCCACAGCAACAGCCATCTCCACCGCCATACCCCCATGAGGCAATCCGTGACCAGTCCATGGATGATGGGCGGCCATCAAACCCCCCATTGCAGTCTATGCAGAACATGCAGAATATTCAAAACATGCAGAATCTGCACAACATGTTTGATCCTTATTTTGAATATCCCTCAGCGTCGCAGGAGTCCGATCCCATCATATCAGGCGTCGAGAACGTATTCTATCAGGCCTTTGCACAGTTCTTTTATGTAAGTGACTATCCCTTTGGAAAAGTTCACTGCAGAGATTCTGACCCGTAAAAAGGCTCGTTTTATACAAAATATGGCGACAATCGACGGCAGAGCGAACGTTGTCTACTATTTCACCGAAATTCTCCGACATCAATTTCCGAATCCAAGCCCTGCTGGTAGTAACAATCACTTTATGGCCAACCAGGAGATGAGTTGAACTCTCACATCAAGGTGCAAACACCGAAAGGGAATCGTGGATGCAAATTTCCCAGGGAGATGGGGAAATCGCCGTCACATTTCGTGTAAATAAGTATTGCGAACACTATTAAGTCATTGTTATGAAGTTCATCGTGACACCGTTCGCGGTAAAAGCGTTATCGTTGTTTATAGAAGACTGTTGCGCTTCACTGTGTTCAACAACCTATATATTACTCTATTCAGTCTAATTTCACATTTTTCCTGTTCGATAGAAAAGGCTAGCGTGCAAGGATCAGTATCGTGCTACCCAGCTGAACAGAATAATCATCGAGCCAACCGTCCTTTACCAAGCTCTACTCCAGGGGAGAGCTGAATCGGTCAACAAGTAAAGTAAGGGGATTTTGATCACTTTCCAAACTGCAGAAGTCAGGAACCTCATCTGGAATATTCAGGCAGCCGGAAATCAATATACAGAGGCGGACGTTTCAAAGGACGGAAGGAGAATAAGCCGTTTGAGGAACTTTGGGGACTTGACGTCAGTGGAACATGTCCTTTGTTTGGTAGAGCTTGATTCGCGTTTCCTGAAAGCTATAACCAACTTCCCCTTTCAAGCTCGTTGTAGTGGGTGACCAGGTGACCAATCCAACGGCGTCTTTCCTCTTGAAAAGACTTTCTCTTAAAGAGCTTGACAAACCTTCCATTCCCGGTAGTTCGCAATCACTGTACGAAATCTTTCACTCATAGTGTTCTGCGTCGAGCCTGGGCTGATGGAAATGAAATCTGTTTAACCCGGTAGGGGTAGGGTCGCCCAACTTCCAGTGGATTTTCCTAACGATAAAAATCTCTTCGTTAAATCGATTATTTTAGTAAAAATTAGTGAATTGTCGCTTTTGCAAACAGAAATTTTCGAATACTTAAAACGCGCTAATACGAGCTTTATAAGAGCACAATGGTTTTTTTTGCCTATAATTTGATCAGATTACGAGAGTACTTTTACTCATAACGTAATTATAAAAATACAAATACTTAAAGTCATAAGCGGTTGCCGTCTAAGATTAGTATTCATTTTGCGGTTAAAAGATTATTCGAAATAGAAAATTCGTGGTGCTCTTTACGGTGTAATAACTCAATTAATTTATAAAGATATTTATTCAAGTTGCTACTACGAACATGAAATAGTATATAGCTTCTGGAGCCTCTATTTCTCTGAAATTACATTTCTAATTATACACAACTATAAATACTGTCTTAATATCACGAGTAGCCGTGTGAAAGTTGTACGATTTTCACACTCTAGTATCTATACTGCAAGTTGTACTTTTGTCGTTAATTATATGGCTCATAAGGAGATAACATGCTATGATAATATATACTTTACAAAATAAATTGCAACTGGTACCAGCACCAATACGGTGGACGCTGATTTCTAAAAATATCTTCATGTAAATATGGACATTTATTGCTCGAGAAATTACTCTCTGTGTAGTCTGTTTTAAAGTGAAGTAGAAAGAAGCATGAGGTCTCTATAACGCATGAATGACAAAAAATCACGATTCAATGGGATTCAAAGGGCTAAATTTCGCCGTTGTCCCAGCTCGGATTATTGGACTCCACTTTGATAGTGCTAGGTAATAGTCAAGAGTAGATGGCAAGATGAATGTCCGAGGCGTTTGAGGTACTGACTGCTAGGAGTAATGAATATTTTCTGGTCATTGAGAGAAGCGCTTCTGCAGAATTTCAGCATGGTTACTCCGGTCCCAACGGTATGTATACTTTAAGTTACAGGTACAGTAGCGACCGTTATTTCCTTCCATATCGGGAAACATAAAGACACTGTTTAAAACCCCAATCACGTAATATGCTAAACCCAATATGGATCTCATGTATATTATCGATTTTGTATATACATCGTAATTCTACCTGGTATTGTACTGTACCTATCTGTATGAATACAAGTCCCGAGGGCCAGAAGCATGGACGACTGGCTCCATGCAAATCGAGCAAACTAAGTGACCGTTGGCAATCTGTCAACTTCCCCCTCCATCCCTCAGTTGCATTCACTGCAGAGGGTCTGGCGCTGCCCTGGGTGTCCATGTCGGGTCAAGTTGATAGGCAAGGCTTGACAGTAAGGTTTGTTTCGTGATCACCATCACTTATCGTCATGTGGCGGCTTCGGGTCTTTATTGGGCGTCAGGCATTCCTGGATAACCGCTTACAGCTCTAGGCTACCCCTCCCCCAGCGATAATTTGCGATGACCCATAGCTCTTTCGGTGACGATACCGATTAACCCCGGATGGTCGACCCATGGGAAGAATATTGACAGTATTCCCCCGCCCCTGGTAACTTAGGTAGCACACCCCGCAACCTTGTACCCCCCTAGCCTTGCCCCGTATCGTGCCACGGATGAGTCACAGTAACTCCCTGTGAGCCTTCTCCTGGTCCTTCGTGCGCCCCATAACATCAACGGCCTATTGGGCTGCCACCACCACTTTAAGCAGAAGACAGCTACTATGACTTACAAATAGCTATAGTTAGAGAATGATCATTACACTTGAACCTCAGTCTAGGGTCTCAACTTAGCAAGAGGTCAGCGTAAATAAAATCATCCATCTTTCCTTTTGACTGTAGTTGTCCGTGATGCCCATTATATTATTGTCACTGGATTGTCTACTGAAGTAGCTGGGCTATAGCCGTATGTCATTCTCAATCGCAATGGTCAATGCCGTCCGGGCCTGGTCCTTTTTGGCATCCATATCAACGTGCGCAATGTCTAGCAATCGTTTCACGACGGTTTCGTGGCCCCCTTTCGGGGCCCACAGTAGTGCTGTTTGGCCATACTCGTTGTCCGGTATTCGCATCCGCCTCCCCGATCTCCAGTAATAGTCCAACTACTAATTCGTGCCCCCACTTAGCAGCCAATAACAGGGGAGTTATGCTTTGGAGTCTTTCGGCTGGACACCGACGCGGCTGGACTGAAGCAATAATTCTACCACGGCGGCATGTCCTTTCCACGCAGCCAAATGCAACAGGGTGCGGTCAGTGCAGTCTCTGGCGTTCAAGTCAATCTGTTTCGTTCCAACTAGTAGCGGTACAACAGTCTCCTGCCTATAAAGTGAGGCCCATGCAAGTGCTGTCCGACCGAACTGGCGGTCGCGGGAATTGACCTCAACAGAGCCAGTTGCCAGCAGCATCGCCACCACAACCGCATGACCCTTTCCGGCCGCCCAGGAGAATAGAGTACGGCTATGCGGACCTTCTGAGTTCGCATTCACCTGGCCAGTCTCAAGCAGTAGCTTCACGACTGCCAAATGTCCTTTAGATGCCGCCACAAATGAAGGTGATAGACCTGCGGAGTCTTTCGTCTCCACATCCACCCTTTCATCCGCAAGTAACAATCTCACCATGTCTTCACTCCCTTTAGCGGCCGCGAACGACAGCGGAGTCCATCGGCGAGAATCTGAGCTTCTTGCATTGATATTCTCTCCCCCATTCTGCAATAAGAGCACGGCCATCGGTACATCTCCTTTATGCGCTGCCCAGCATAGCGGTGTCAGACCCCAGCTGCCCATCGCAGCCATATTGGCTCCGTGACGGAGACTGAGGTGTGCCGTGGTCTTCTGCCTATATTGAGCCGCCCAGATGGGAGCTGAGCTTTCCGAAACTTGCACATTGCGCTGGTAGAGGAATGCATTCAGCCAGGCGTAGTTCAATCTGTTAGTTTGGGCTAAGGACTTGATATCGGCTTCTCTCTCGAGGAATGACGCGATGAGCTGAACCAGCTCTACCGGAAGAGAAATTAGCGACATTGAGGAGAACAGGTCGGACCATGGATATGGATTGTTGTATCTGAGTCATCTCGAAAAGGGACAGCGTGAACGACGTTGTGGTGGTTGGGGTTATTATTTTTGGACATGTAACAGTACATGACTATACAGTTTTATACTTTCATCATTGGTACAATATAAACCTGGAACAAGATTTAAAATGCCCTGAAACGAGGAACGAGTGAAGGGTTTATAGTACCCCGCGCGAGTTGCCCGCAAAGTTTTGGTGTGTTTATACCGTAAAATCACGCGAATTTTCGCCGCCAAGACGTGTTATGCTTCGCTGGAGTCTATTGTTCGACTTCTCAGTTGTTAGGGTTCTAGGGCTTCGTTCCGGACTTCTAGGTACGTTTCCCTTCTATGACTGGCTCATGCTGGCTCGTTCTTGGTTGTCTGACTCTCTTCCTGAATTAAACTTTCTTAAGGCATTGACATTAACTTGCAAGGTTATCGTTGCTGATTCGCTGGATTCTGTGGCTTGGCCTTCGCTCATCGCTTCACTGATCTGTGAGAGTACACTAAGCGCTGTCGGAACTTCGGTAGCCACTTAGCTTTATAGTTTGATTCGATTGTTCAGGCTATTCATGAATTGAAAGATCCTATCGGCTTCATCTGCTGTCTTCCGTAACTTTATGCACGCTATCGCTATACAGCCGTAGCGTAGTCCTGATATCTTCTACTATTACCTCATAAGGAAATTTTAAGTATAATTCCCTACGACTATAAATCCAGCACATACGACCATAGGGTGTGGAGAACAGGGCTTCCCGTCCGCTCAGCCGTACTTAAGCCACACGCCGGCCTGTTAGTAGTATGGTGGGTGACCACATGCGAATCCTGGCTGTTGTATGTTTTTCCTTGTTTTTTGGAAGGCAATAAAATAATATTATTACTGTTTTTAGCATATGGCTAGTGTAGCTTCGGCTTTGTAGTGATCAATACTGCACCACGATTTCAAAAGTCGTTTTTTCATATATTTTTGCATCCGTACTCGTCCAATCACCACCCTGTGGCGTACTTTGCTTCACAACTCGGTATGTATAATCGGCTGATCATAGGACAAACGTATGTACCTTTCCCGTGCCTTGTTAAGTCCATACACGTCCGACTTCTATGTTATCGCTCAATTTACGATTCATTTTTCGTACTTGTTCCGTTTCAGGGTCACAGCGTGCGACTGCGCGCGTCACCAGTTTAAACACGGAAGTAGCCATATAAGGTTTAGCGTATCATATGATTGGGGTTTGAAACAGTATCTCTATGTTTCCCGATATGGAAGGCAATAGCGGTCGCTACTGTAACCTATTCATGGTGTCTGTCAATTTAGGCAGAATTCCCCTCTTATATGGACGATATATACTTTATATCTGTACAATACAATACCTTGAAACTGGCATGCGATCAATGATTGGTGTCTGGTTTCGACTTTTAGGTAGGTGCGTTGGTTGAATGCGCTTTATGATGTTCGTTTTCTCACATTTTAGTTGGTCGCGACACACAACCTCCACAATGAGTAAATTTTTTATGACCAGAAACCAGAAAGATCTCCGTTTGTGGTAAACGAACGCCAGTTCCCTAACGTTTATATACCATGGAAAATGGAGTAACCGTGGTGAAATACTGCACAGGTAGTTCACGGGCCGATAAAGATATATCATCCTTATCAGTCAGTCGATATCAACAAGAAAGTTGGTTTTTTTCTATTTTTAATAGTATACAGTAGCAATTTTAAGCATTACAAATAGCATGTATACTGTACCTAAGCTATACAGGAGATTATCATTTGCCTGCATTTCTAAAAAAACGCTCCCGTCTGGTGACGCCGACATACATCTCTACAGTGTGACGCCATGGAATTCGGATGGATGAAATATCGCATTTACTACGGTGTTGTGGTGTCCGAATTGGCGGGAACCGCGTCCATCTAGCTATACAGTACCTATTGGCTCTCACCTGGTGTCTACCAATGCTGTTGTTCCAACGGTGCCTGATTATCGTGCGTCTAGGCTAGACAAAACCGCGTATGTGTTTCTCGTGCTTGTTGACTGGTCGCCATTTTTATCTGATGTATTAAGGTATCTGAGTTGGTACGTATTGTACCACGCAGTCACATACTTCGTCTCGCCCTTAGCAAATGTGGAGCTTCTTGCTTTTCCCCCTTGCGTTACGTAACCGAGAGACCACAAATAAATTCGATCAAATTAACTATAGGTTTAGGGATCTCCTTCGCACTGGTCGCAAACGGATTCCTGGGTTTGGTGTTTCTCCAGTGGGCAGCAGCGAGATCACGAATGTCACTACTGGGGGATAGGTACAGGACCTGTATCTGCTTTCTCGCCATATTGGACCTGGTGATAATTTGTCTAGGCTCTCACTAGTTGCTGATCTTTTCATAATGGTGACAGCGCTGATTCTGGCGGCAGGTCAGGCAGTATGCTTCGTGGCAGCTGGTATCCTACTTGTGGCACATGATCGACGACTAAGAACGCTTTTCACAGTTCTTAGAAGCGATTATCCAGCCCAAGAGCCATTTACTCGTTTATAATTCAGGGATGAAAGGCACAGTGCTGACCTTGAATGCTCGTCTGGCATGCAATTTTCTTGAGTCCTGGGACCTGTTTAACGCACGAATACCCACTTCAACTTCATTTGGTTCGGCTCTTCCCACTAAAGGGGAAGAATATAATGCATCTCTATGCTTTGCAGGCATGGCGATGTTGAAATCACTGCCTGTCGAGCTTTTGGTTAATAATTCTAGCCTATTACCAAGACATGCTCTCCTTTAGCTTAATCGACAAGGATAATTATGACTCTCTTGGCCGTTAACGCACCCTTTACAATATTCGAGGACAACTAGCTCTGGAATATTGCATTCGGCGGAATATGGTGCAGAACCGGCGACTATGAAGAGAGTTCTGAGCAGACCTCAATGCCAAATCAAGCTTAGTCGTACACCGATATCACTAGCGTCCACATATAGCCAAAGCAAAGTGGTGGAGACTTTACACCAAAAGTCCCTACATCTAGCTACAAGGTACGGTAGTACTGATGTGGGTAAAAGAAGTGTACACTGGCCTGAATAACTCAAAACGCAAAGGTCCTCTGTCCTAATAGCTTACTATGGGCACACATCAGTGGCGAAGCTCCTCAGTAATAGAACTGATGTAAATGTCATTTCAATGACAAAATATGGCTTCAGCCTGCTGTGTTGGAAGCGGCGCATCATGGCCACCGCGCAATGGTGTCGCTTTTATTTACCCTGTCCAATCAAGTACGCTTTCTGCCAAAATGAAGCCGGTTTTTCCGTCAGCACATTCCTGAACTTCCTGGAGCAGCAGTTCAGCCCTGTAGTCAATGTACTGCCCCTCTCAACAGGCAGTACTACCTCAAACAGTCGGGAACATGACGCGTGAAATAAGATAGGTGGTAACGTAATCCAGGGGTTGACCACTCACACCAAAAGACCATACTTAATTTCCTCTGTAAATTCAACCACCATTGCTTTTTGAAGTCACTTGGGAATAAAATTCCGACACTTTAATATTAAGTACTGCGTAGAATTTCCATTGGACACATAGAATATATATTGTCATCCATACCTAAAGTAATCTTCCCATGTACTTCAATCATTGTATAAGCTGGTATCATTTTCATATCAATTATGGCTACGGGAATATGAATTTGTAATTTATCGCGTTTAGTACATATGGTTGTTTGGGTGTGGCTCGCCAGTGTGAGCAGTTCGCTTGTGAATTACGTTATCATACGGCACTCGGGCCGTATCATACTGCTCTGGTCTTGGACTGTACAATTAGTGTCAAAATCTGGTATAGGAGGAATGGGGTGAAGTAATCATACGCATATGTAGCGAATAGTTCTCAGTAGACCTGATCAGTAGATAGCCGGCTAAAATAAAGAGGGGCTTTTGTTTGATAATAGGTTTTCGCAATTTCTGGTATTTCGAGCAAATATCGTTCAAGCAACAGCGTAGCATCGATCATACAACGCGGAAAGCAAGCCAGCAGGCCCTTCAAGAAAGGGGCGTATCATGGCGATAGCTCCAGCTTTGGGGAAGACATGCTGGCGGCCATCAGATCCACTAGCATTGTGATTTGCCTGCCTTATCAGTTGAAGATGACTTTTGGGAAGGGGATTGCAAAACAGAAGACAGTGCCCACAGCAATGAGACGATAGAGGAAGCAATTTGCTCAGCTGGATGCTGTACCTTCATTGGTCGGAAAACTGGCAGTGACACGACCACTAAGACTAGAAAGGTTTCGATTTCTGAATGCGCGACGTTTAGAACTTTTCCGAGAGTGCTTTGAGCCTCTTGCGTGTGGTGACCAAACACGAATAGGAGTCCCCCGAAAGAGGATCTTCCACAATGTCATGTTGCCGCATAAAAGGCCTCTGGAGCTTGAGGCGGTATTTTCATGAGCTTCTTTAATGGTCGTTGGAGAACCTAAAAATAGAACGAGTTCACACCCTTTTCTGACCATTGTAGTCGGGAATGGGTCTCTGTGCCCATCTAAATTAGGAATTTACATGTACTCGTTCATAATCCCATTAGCGCCCTTTCGTTGGCAAATGTATTGATTTAGAACCTCAGTTCAAAAGGAAAACTGATCTGCACAACCTTAGGCACGTTTCCGGGTCTCATTGACTGCCAATCTTTCTTGGCACGAACTTGCCGTGGCGCAAGTGGTCAAGGTTAATCTAAGGGGTCTAGACTAGCATCGCTCTCCTTTCTATAGATGATGGAATGAATTTTTTGATTAAAGCGAGATGGCTCTGCAATGGGACGGGCCCTGCATATCGCGGTATTCAATTGAGCCCCAGCATCCAGTGCTCTACAGCCAAGCAAATAAGAGTTATTTTAACTAGGGTTGGATGGCGTGTTTCATTCTATTCCTATGAGCGAAGTCCCAGCGGCATTTTAGATGGAAGGAACGAGAACCTAGAACTAAACGTTGGCTGGTGGCGCTTGGACCAAAATCTTCCGTACGAGTGACAAGAACGAAGGCAAAACGTCCCACCTCCCCGATACCATCCATGGCGGATGAAAATTCCTGACACGGAGCTCACTGTGCTGAGCTCGATATAGTGGCTGGTATGTACCAGAAATAGAGAAAGGTGAATGCGGCTAGCAATGCCGACACAATTAGGTACCTGACATCAAGATCAACAATGCGCTTTCAACCTTACAACCAGGAGAAGGGACACCACAATAGCCATTATCGCGTCCTTTTTTTCAATTCTGAGTATATATGGTTATTATTCATTTCTGACACCATCTTAAGACAAAACTATGATGAATGACATAATATAGGCCATAATCAATTAAAAATTACCGCGATGATTAATACGTTGTGTTATATTTGGGAATGATAATCTGGTTTTACGTTTTTGATTCAATATTTATCATCGACATGATTAAAGCCTGATACGTGGCCCACACAAACAATGTACATAATGATCCGAATAATACGGAACTGCTAATGGGAGTCGAGCTGACAACCTCTTGCTAGCTGCTCGGATTCTACAATTCTGATAGCAAAGAAGAGTGTTTCCAAAGCCTCGAGACAAATCAAGAAAATGTCTCTGCTCAGTGTGCCTTGCGAATTACTCCTCCTTGCAGATTGCTTGAGTGTCGAGAAAAATATAAACTCACTGGCTAAAGCCAACTACTCTACTTATTCTCTACTAAATCCGTACTGATATCGACGCAATTTGCTGAGGTCGGGAAGTTCGGCTCTGTTATGGGCAGCCCTACAGGAGAGCGAGGCGACTCTCAAAAATGTGTTTCAGAAAGGGCAGTTGTTAACGTGATCGATAGTGTCGGCAGAACACCGTTGTCTTGCGCTGCCATGAATGGCCACGAGGGGGTAATGAGGCTGTTAATACGATTTGGAGGGTGGATGTCGATGCAAAGGACGACTTCAACGCACAATGTGTTATTTTTCGCGCTGGAAAATTGACTACAGATATTGAAGCTCGGGCAACAGTAGAGGGTGATGAATGCAGCGTTCGGAATCTCTTCCAATTACCTGGATTCCGTGTTCCGCGATCCTTTACTTCTTGCCCCTCTGTGCTGACCGTGGACCGTCGGCCCATTTCGTCGTATTTTTCGTGGCTGCTTCCATGGAGTGCAGGTCAAGAGAAATATCCCCTTAGATATAGATGTTGAGCATATTCCGCGTTGGCCTCTTTTTAATTCTACGTATCAATGCCTCAAGCTTTGGGGCGTAGTACTAGAGATGCAGCTTTTTTGGGCAGGCCATGATAGACTGGCGGCTGTCAGATAGGACGCTCGAAGTTAGACGTTGAGCACAGACTCGACTCGCCCCATAGGTGGGACGATAGCCTTTGAGGAAATGAAGTTTTTCGATCAGAGACAGGGGTTCAATTACTGGAAATCGCAAGAGGTGAGAAATCCCGATGTCTGGGTGAGCTATTTGAAGGCCCTTCGACATCTTCTTGTGCTTCTCGTCTAAGGGGCAATTCATGACTCGAACTAGAGCCACCCGGGAGTCGCAGTTGATTGCCCCTTATACAGAAAGCAAGACCCTCCGATTGGAATCGGTAATTCGAGCTTTTCCAACATTTCTGGGTGAGCCAAAAGAAAGTATCGAAAGCAGAGCATGCTTTTCCGACGGGTAAGTTAAACCCCTTGTCTAACAGGGAAGGATTAAGATTCTCTAGACTACGTTCATATTCCCACGCCCCGTCTACCGGTTGAAAAGCTCAGTGTTTTCAAAACTTTCCTAGTACTGCACTATTCCTCAAAGACAAGAAAGGCCAAGAAGGTACCAGAAGTCTCACAGCCAAGTTCAATCAAATCCAAGCCTTTGAATGTATATCAAATTTAAGTATGTGGACCATCTAGGAGAGCATGAGGTATGTTTCCAAGTGCGTTATATCGCCTTGACAAGACTAATCGATTGGGAGCTATGGCACTTGATCGAGTGGCCAATGGGTGAGAGGATCGAGTTGACCATCAGACCCAACAACCTGTCGATTGTTCCTGGCTCTTTAATTCATGATCACTACTGTACAACTCAATAACAACAACAAAATCACAAATTGCTGGCAACCAGCTGGGGATGAGGGAGGGGTTGGGAAGGGATAACGTAATTATTTTCGATGTAACACTGAAGTCAACGATTCCGCTAAAGTCCAAGGTAAGCTCAAGTTGTTTGATCTCTGTTGAAGCCCAGGGTTGATTGAATCGAAATAATAGGGGATCTTGCTGCCGAGAGCTCGTACGGGGACTGCACAGATGACAGTCTTGTTGGGATACAATGTGATCGTGAACAAATCCCGTACCGTGGATACTTGATCGGTTCTAACTCATGCCATCGGCAGTACGACCGAGAACGACGTTTACCACAATTCATACATCGCAAGTCCTCTCTCGGCTTTGTTTGCAAACTCGTATAAGGAGGGGGTTGCATCAAATTGCCCTGCTCGTGAGGCTCCAGATCAAATGAGTCTATCATTGGAGAGGTTGCGTGTCGCGACCAACTGAGACGTAAGAGCATGAACCTCACGGAGCGCCTTCTATCAACATACCTATCTGATAGTCGAAACCACACACCGGCCATGAACCGCATGCCAATTTCAGACTTTGTATTCTACAGAGATGAAGTATGTGTTGTCACTTCTGATCGCCCATATAAGAGTGGAAATTTGATTAAATCAACCAACACCATAAATAGACTTATGAAAATAAACGCACATATAACAGAAAAAACAAACTAGTCTTCCATGCTGTCGGCATTATTTTTAGCAAGAAGAACGGGAGGCTCGTCGCAGGGACGGCTACCAAAACGAACTCACCCTGGTGGTATTTGCCTTGCACTCATCTTTATTTAGTAACTCTCTGGGTCATTTAAGGATTAGCGGGGCAATCCAGGAATATCACACTCTTGGAACATTAGACGTCCATGGCGACAATAAATACATCTAAGGATCTTGTGTCTATCGACATCAATCGTCCCACAGGGTGTTGGCACAATGGAAGACTCCAATCTGACCACGATGACAGAGGTGTGCTGTGCGAGTGAGTTTGTTGCAAAGTACGTCTGGTTCACTTCTAAGGGTTCAAAGGCTATCATTCTAACATCAGTTCCTCAGCGTTCTTCCACTCTACTGTGGTCCCTATGTCAGATTGCAAGTGGCGTCCAGTGACCGAGAATATACGGTGTCTAAAAGTCTTCTCTGTACCATGTCGCCGTACTTCTCAGCACTGCTTGAGGGGCCAATTCTAGAGACCCAACACAGTGTGTTCACTCTCCAAAAAGTTGAAGGCGTCGTTTCAGATCAGAGCTTAGAGGCTCTGATTCAGTGGTTGTACCTCCGTGCGGTAGTTTTCGCCGTGGATGACCCTACAGAGCAGATCTCCGCAGCAATAGAGCTAGCAAGGCTGGCCGATATGTGTCGTATCAGTGGGTTAGCAGCGCCCATGGCCGAGTATATCCAAAAGGTTGTTCTCAGTAACCCAAGCCCCGAGTCTGATCCTTATTGGCGGCACGCAGATACCAATACCCACTATATAACTTCCCAACACATTGCTTCCGCATGCACGCTACCACCAAAACACCCTGTTCGTCATGTCCTCGCTAAAGCGTCGGTGGAGGGATATCTTCGGCAACAAGATTACAAATTCTTTGAGGAGACCCAACTTTATCCCTCCTTTGGGGCTGACTTGCTCGCAGAAGTGAGCATGGCCCTCGGTGGCCTTATATCCAATAGCAATGTGGCTTTTGAGGATCCTATCAGTGGAGTCAGAGTGGAACTCAATACACGGAAATCAATACAATGGGGCACTGCTGATAATGGAATGACAAGTTAATGTTACGTCGCCATAGTGATAATTAGATGAATTTCGTGCAGTACACGTTGTCCTTGTTGGAAAGCAGAATGCATTCATCCTCGCCAGAGGGTAAAGCATGGATGTGCGAAAATTTTTGACCCAATCATTTGTGAATTATTTTATGATAGAAAGACAATTTTACTGGCTCAACCGATTGAGAGACTCTACAAAGACACGAAATTTGCACCTGAGTACTGATGTAAATGTGTTCTTTAAGAAGTGGGACCAACAAATGTATAGTACTCTAGGTGCAGCAGCTCCACCTGCTTGGTCAATATCAGCAAGGAAGACGAATGACTCGTCTTGACCACTATGGCAGTTCCAACCAACGGTCGGCCCTGTAAGTTAAGTTGGTCTTCTCACAGAACAGTGAGAGCGCAACTACGACAAGACTAAAGGAAGAAAAAGGCTTGCGCAGAGGAATTGCCCTGAGGAAATTGTCCGACATTCGTAAACAGCGTCTTTACATAATCATCTGCAGTGATCTAAAAATGGCGGTCCACAAAATACACCAAAGACAAAAATGGCCGTCAAGAGCAGATCCGGTATGAGACTCGATATTTGATTTTCTGGGAGCCTGGATTTCATATTCTAAGTTGGATATCAGTGGACTGTTTCCGCTGTAGACGGGTGACCTACTTACTGTATTCGAGGTTTATCGCGAATAACCCATGCCGCGCAGAATACTAAAATCATGGCCGATTGATGAAGACTTAAGCTTAAGTAATGATGACGATATATCAAAGTCGCTCTGGAGGCTTCCTTGTAGCAGCGACATATCGTCGGTTAAAGCGCACAATCGACGATGCCAGGTTCTTCCCATAGACCATGCTTCCACAGGCCTGCGAGAGCCGCCAAAGAGCGTGCGCCTTATGCTGTCCGTCAGTAATGGTCGAGTTGAAAACCTGGGCCAAGATGCAGGGTCAGACTTGCAAGAAATTTCGCGTCTAGCCGACCCGCAGAGCTTGCCAGGAGGACAAAACGACGTAGTAGCTACGACCTCCGGAGTTCTGATACGCGAGTCTCATGACGACGACGGGCCACCATTCCTTATGTTACAAAGCGCCACCTCGTTGGATGAGCTTTTTGAGCGGGCTAGAGTTCACGGAGTGAACCTGTCAGACTATCCCACTGGGTTGTTTTTAACAAAATCTGTGCTCAAGAGGACGCACCCCGAACAGTGGGAATTGAGAGAGATGGGGATCTTATCCTCCTCTTCGGGGCAGACTCCATCGCCCGGATCGTGGGAGTATTTTGAGCACCTTGTATCAAATGACAGAAGAAGATCATTAGACTGGAATGTCCAAAGCTACTGCGACCATTACGCATACGAGTTGTTTATTTGTGCTTACATAACAGGGGCAATTCTCACACAGTGTCCAATGGCACCGTTATTTGACAGGAAACGGTATGATGTGCTGCTACTGGCTCCCATGGATCACCAAAACCCACAATGGAGCGCTATGCATCGTGGTCTTTGGCGGATCTGGAGCTTTTGCCGAATTTTCGGATCAGGTAAAGGGCGCGAGTGTGATCTCCAAGGTCAAAAAGCCTGGTTGGAGGGATGTGCTACCGATGGATGCAACAATTGTGCTCTTCGCCGCACCAGTTTTCAGAGTGAAGTCCTCGATAACCCTCCGGAATCATTTGCCTGGGGTAATCAGCGCGGATTATCGATTGATGAACTAAAAGACATGATGTTCTTTTGGCGCTGCCTCCAGCGTCTCCTACGAGATCGTTTAGAGAGAGATTCGCTTCCAGAATTCCTGTGCATTGGCCATGGAACAAGTTTTGTTGAGAAAACCAAGACTGGTTGGAAGGTTACGGACCATGGGATAGACTCATTGCTTGCCTTAGGGTTGGCCGCGACCCACCTCCTTCTGTCGCCTCATGATTCGCACCCTCTCGTAATTGCTTACAAACTATGTTGGACAACCAGTCCAGTGATACCAAACGAGTCCTCTAGTTTTGCATTTTTATTGTATCCGTGCAGTGAGCGGCTAAGGGAACTTGAGAACATGGAGGGAACATCGATATAGATGAAAATTTGCTACTGCAGTACAAATATATATCAGAAAACGAAGGCCTGGTTTGATAACAGGGCTCGATTATGGGGCACGGAGGTGGCATTGCATTAACACCAGTAACTTAACAGAAGGAAATTTAGGTACTGTAAATGATATTTTGAACGGATTGTGACTAAGGACCTGTGGAGAGAAATTCTGGGCCAAAGACGCTTTCATGTCCATTTATGGATGTGTGGACACATTCATGTCTATTTTTGGCCTAAGTTGACCTACTGTTACTGGTGTTATAAGCTGGACTACCTCAGGCGATCATATCACGGCATCAAATAGCCGTTGTGATTGACCAAGATGATTTTGCAAAAAAACCAGCATGAAGATATATTGAAAACGCTAGGGGATTTTTCAAAGTTATCGTACTCAGATATGTTGAACTACCCACAACGCCTGGATGAGTGTTCAACGCCGAAATTCTCACGTAAAGTCTATCTGATTATCCACAAGTATATTGACCACAATGCGGGTGGTTTTTCCGAGACACTTCAACGGACTCCTGGTCTAAAGAAAACGCTGGAGGATTTACTCTGGCTACAACGCGCCGTACTCAATACACCCAACCCATTGGATGGGGTGAATCATACGCCACAATCAAGTACATCTGGGCCGACAATGAGCCTCTGTAAACTTTTAGCCGAGGCAGAAGAATGTGCGTGGATTATCATCGATGAGCTGCCACACTATGAATTGAATGCGCTCGGGTGTTGAGTGTTCCTAGGTCTGATTGCCAATGGTCAAGATAGGTTGAGGAGAAGCATCCGACGTATCACCCCTGGAGATGTCTAGGACCTTATTGTGTAACGAAAAGGAATTATGTATCATGATAAAATATATTTCCATCAAATTCTTTTTGGTCTGACGTATTGACCTGACCTACTGTAATCGCGCCTTGCGATTTCTCCACCACAGCCTAAGGACGATGCATTGAATCCATCACCTATCCAGGGCCAACGTCCGGCTGCATGGCTTCTGGATTTGTATTTGCTCTAACCATAGACAGACTGAGTCCAAAAATTGCTGATATAAAATTTAATGCCAGACAAAATCCCCTCTACGCTAGCATTTGGGGCCTTGCGAATACGAAACGGTTTGAAACACCTGAGACGAAATGCGGTTTGCGACTATTCCACACGCCCAAATCCAGCCTGAAGATAATTTTCATGAAGTCCAGAAATATGAACCATGCAGGAATTCCAGAAATAACAAGAGAAAAAGAAAGGAAAAAGAAAGCAAGAAAATCAAAAGGGTAATGCTTACAAGGAAAAGAAACTGCTATTCAGTATTTGAAATCCTATGAAAGCAATCTCCCCGGAGAAACTGCCAGACTTTTGTCATTCACGACAATTCATCTGGATTATAGGAGCAGCCCATACATAACCAGATGGCAGTTCTATTAAGGTCAATATGGGCCGCAATCATGGCAACAGTGGCTCTAGGTAGCAGTCTAAGTCCACTCATTGATAGAGATCATCAAACCTCCTCTTTGATTAGTCCTTCATCTGCCACAATCTGGACGGCTTACCCATCAGATGGGATTTATACAACATCGGGGTTTGGAGGGTTCACTGAACCAAGTGGCTCCGGCGATACGTATGTGGGTAACGTCGGCAAGCCCTATGGAAGCAACATCATCATCATTCCGCCCGAACAAGCAAGTAAATACAAATATGTCGCAAAATTTACGGGCTCGCCAACAGGGGAATGGAAAGTGGTTATCTGGAACAAAATAGGCCCTGACGGTAGAATGGACGGGTGGTATGGTAATGCCTCGTCGTTCTTTCGCGCTGGCGGCCGGGCAAACGAAATACGTTGCCTTTGCCCCAAACTCCCAGGGTGGTTGGGCCATGACAAAAGCGGCATCGATCCCCAAAGATCAATATGGCGGCTATGCCTCTACTTGGGGGGAATTCGATTTTGGCTCCACCGAAAATGATGGCTGGTCTGGCTTCGACGTTTCTGCAATTCAAGCTCAATATGCACAATTAGAGGTCCAGGGCATGCAAATCTGCTCCGCTCTCAACAAAGGTCTCTGCTCATACATAACAAAGGGTGCAAAGGTTGTTCACAATGCCTACATTATTCCACCGCAGAGCTCGGGGGCATTGGGGGCAACCCTATTGCCTGGCCCAGTTCGGTTAGCGGTGGAAATCGGGTTTGAAGAGTGAGCTCTTCAGTGGGTACTGCGTGCTATTTGTCGACCATCTTCACGTGATTTCAAATTGCAAATGTTCGCAACTATAGAATGCAAGAATCACAGCGAACTATTCAAATTTGACCGTTGATTCTTTCGCCGTATGACCGATATACCGTAGTAGGTGGGGCTAGGGCACAGCTTTGGCGGGAATTTTTAAAGCAGAACCTGAATCCGAAAATACAAATCCGTCACTAGTCTCTTGCCTATTCCTCATGTCTGTGTAGGCTACGTTTATCCTGCTCCGGCCATCTGAATCGGCTCGGGGACGTTCTACTTAGACATCCTAATGCCAGACAACCTAGAAGGCTACGCGAGAGCCATGAAAATGGTACGAAGAGACCATGTTCTACGTCAACGTCGCTGATATCTTGAAGCAAAGACGCCCAGACACAAAAAAGGCATCTGGATATTATCCGAGGAAGAGCTCCTTGCAGACACCGACCCTCTGGTCGAGAATCACGGTTTGTCAACCACTGTTCTCTTCTGCATCAGAGTCTGATAAGATTTATCCAAGAAGGGAAGGTCACAGTAAAGACGGAGCGAGGCTCCAGGCTCTTCAATCCGCAGAGCAGTACCCTCCATCATGAATACGAGCTATACCGACAATTGAGCCCAAGCCAAGGAGTCCCATCAGTTTATTGGCACGGCCATCACCGGTTTAAGAGAACATGCCTGCGGATGGCGATATTATCTGGTTTTGGAGCGGCTGGGCCCTACTCTTCACCACGCTGTGCAAGTTCGACTGGGGAGACCGCGACTAGCAAGCAGCGGGCTTTTTTCTCGCCAGAAGAGATTGCGGGACATTGGAAAAGCAGATGGTTTCCACACTGAAATTTATACACAGAAAAAACTTCATCCACGGAGACGGCAACCGCGAAAATTGCCTATGACCTGTCTTTCAAACGCATGCTTCTGATCGGGCCCGGGCTACTCAGGCTCTGGAACTGTTACCTCGCCAGCCAGTAGTCCCTGAAAGTTCTATTGTATTTTCAAGCCGCTTCCGTCAGCAAGGGGATGCCCCGTCGCGGAGAGATGATATGGAATCACTGGGATACGTCCTTGTATTTCTCTTTCGCGGGCAGCTCCCCGTGGCAAGCGCAGGTATGGCAGCTGATTCAATCTTGTCAATGAAGTCTTCCATCCTACCAATGAGAATCTATGCAGTGGTCTGCAGCCACTGTGCGAGTATATGAACTCGGTCAAAGCCCTTCGCATCCGACCAGATACCAGATTATGACA